>NW_026606598.1:0-120000 GCF_029890125.1 Rhinichthys klamathensis goyatoka
GTTCGCTGCTTCAAAGCTTCTGGCTCTGCGTGAATGCATCTTTCACAGTCTTGCTTACCAGGAACTTTGCATGTCTTGATGAACTTCATCATGTGTCTCTCTACTGCTTTTACCTCACTGTCCTCCCATTTCTTTTTTGGAGCGTGTGAAGAACCTATGAAATAGTTAAAAAGTAAATTCTCATTACAACTAAATCGGTGAGTAAAGACCAAATCAAGATTGTGTCCTCATGTGTTGATTATTTGAATTTGGCTGGATATTGCTGCTTGGAGCTAATTCATGTTTATTTGATTATTGTTGTTTGTGCAGTTTAGAGATTTTTCTTACATTGATCCACCTGTGAAACAGATTGATCAGATTGAACAGGTTGAACAGGTTGATCAGATTGAACAGGTTGAACAGGTCGATCAGTCTCTGCTGGTGCTGTTGTCTGAGATAGGTCACTGTAGTCCTCCTCATCACTTGACATGGAATCACCTTGGGCCTCAAGTTGCTCTAAATAATTAAATGACAATAAAATTAACACTATATTGCTTATACTTAGTATCTGTGACATGATGTGTTTTGCAAATAAGTACAGCACAGATACACACAGACTAAATATACTCATACCATTTGGGTCAATTTCAATGTCATCAAGTTTCTTTCCTTTGTAGTCAGACAGTGTTCCTTTCTCCATGGCCATTAGGACTTTACTCATTTTTGCCAGCTGCAGTGTTCCCTCTGGTAACCGGTAATACTGTCTGTGGATTCTGATATCGTGACCAAGGAAATCAGCCAGTTGGTCTGCTTCATTCTCATCAAGGTTAAGAATTTTAGACATGGTTGCTATGTGTTTCCTGAGCCTAGTTGATGACAGTGCTTCAGGGTTCTTTATGCCACATTCGCAAGCAGCTTTGTTGATGCACTCTCCACCTCTGTAGGCTGACATTGCTCCACATCTGGCAAACATAAAGGGATTCTCTGCTGGAACACCACAAAGCTCCCGCGTTTCAACGAGCAGCTCCATGGCAGAAACCATGGAAGGCTTGAGGAGCACAGGAACCTTTCTGCCTCGTTTACCCCGGATCTCAACTCTTGTGAAGTGCAGACACAGCTTCCTCTCAAACTCAGACAGACAGATGGCAATGTCTTTGTGTAGCTCAGAAGAATCCCTACTTTTAAAAGCTGACAAAAGCATCCGGGATACCTCACCTTCTCTCCTTCGGTTGAACAGGATGACCTGGGACAGTGTGACCTTGGCTAGAGCAGAGTAGCTGTCAGCAGAAGGGCAAGTTCTGAGCTTACTTAGGAGCCCATCGTGTTTCTTTTCAAGATGTGTGTGCAGGACTTTGACATCCTGAGTGAAAGGAATGATCTGTGGTGTGTTCCACTTGGCTTCTTTCAATGTAGTTATAGCACCAGCAGAAATGTACTCATTCCACCTTGCCTGGTGTATTTTCCTGAAGTCTCGGGCGCATTCAGCACGATCATGATCTCCATACATCATGGCATTGCTCTCAACAATGCTACAGACCTTGTTTAAAGAATGCCCAAGTTTGAGAGCTAAAGAAGGAATGCGGTAGGAGTTTTTCTCTTCATTGTAGCCACATAAAACTTTAACAGCTGCTATGACATGTTTGAAGTTTGCTGGTATGAAGAAGTCTACCATTGTTCTCAGTGGGGTAATCTTCCTTGCTTCAAGAAGAAGTCTGCCTACTTCTCTCATCTTCTGTCTGATGTAGTCATGTTTGGTCACATCAGACCCCATCCTGTTGAACATGTGCTCCCCCAGCTGCATGATGCATCTGTCAGTATGAACTACACGCGAAACTTCATCATAGTTCATAAAGGACAGTATTTTCTTGAAACCTTTGCTCACTTCTAAGCCAACTGGTGTGTTTAAAGCACACAGAGATCGAACTCTTTTCCTGCCCTGGGCATCATCCTCTTTAGGTTTAAGGGGACAGTTTTTGATATGCTTCCAAAGGCTATGCTTGTTGTAAAGCCCTTGGCAGTAAATGCAGTGAATAAATTCTTTGGCTCTTTGTCTATTTTTTGGACGGTAGCAGGCAATCATCTCCCCATGTCCTTGTCTCACCACATCTGTGTTGTGGGCAAAGTTGCCCCTTTTTCTAAGGAGGTTTAACTGGACTTGTCTTTCTTTGGAATGTTTTGGAAATGCTATTGCCTTTACAACCCCCACTTCGTTGCGATGGACAAATTCAAGGTGTCTTGCCATTTTTGAATATGGCTTAGAGCAATAAAGGCAATACTGCTTCTTGTTGTACGCCTTGCGTTCCTGCTTTGGTGATGGCATTGACTGAATAAAAGTCTTTTCACCAGACAAAGTGTTTGTCTCTTTAGATTGGCATTTCATCTTTTTTGGTGATGGTGCGGTCATAAATTGATCAGATGAACTACCTGCCTCGTTGGGAGATGTTGGATGTATCAAAGCACTTTTGACCATGTCATGTCCAGAAGAACTACCATCCGATTCATCGGAGCTGATTTTTGGTATGTAGTCAACATCGCTGTAGTCTGTGACATCGCTGTAGTCTGTGTCACAGACGGAACTTCCGGAATACTGAATGAGAGAATTTAACACTTACTCAAGGCAGTGGTTGCTGTAACATTACGTTTCATCATATTGCGGATACTATTATGCAAGCCAATTCATAATTATGCAAAAAAAAATTGCATATAAAGTATCACATGGCAAGTCACATACCTGTCTTTTTCTTGATGGCCTTAAAGAGGATATCTGGAAGAGGATGAATACAAACCAATATAAATGATATATAATTTCATATAATCTATTGTTAGTTCTACCAGTGCAATACACCCCGACCATCCCAATAATTCAGCAAATGAATCTACCCACCTCCCATGAGAGTGTCTCAGACACCTGTGATGAGTGAACCACTGGTGTTGACACAGCACAAGGTGAAGATAAGGGTGGAGCAGGCGAGGATGAGGATGATGAATGCTGCGCATAAGGCGATGAGGGCTTCACAGGCGAGGATGATGAAGGCTGCACAGGCGAGGCTGATGAAGGCTGCACAGGCGAGGCTGATGAAGGCTGCACAGGCGAGGCTGATGAAGGCTGCACAGGCCAGGCTGATGAAGGCTGCCCAGGCGAGGCTGATGAAGGCTGCCCAGGCGAGGCTGATGAAGGCTGCCCAGGTGAGGATGATGAAGGCTGCACAGGCGAGGATGATGAAGGCTGCCCAGGCCAGGCTGATGAAGGCTGCCCAGGCCAGGCTGATGAAGGCTGCCCAGGCGAGGATGATGAAGGCTGCCCAGGCGAGGCTGATGAAGGCTGCACAGGCGAGGATGATGAAGGCTGCCCAGGCGAGGATGATGAAGGCTGCCCAGGCGAGGATGATGAAGGCTGCCCAGGCGAGGATGATGAAGGCTGCCCAGGCGAGGATGATGAAGGCTGCACAGACGAGGCTGATGAAGGCTGCCCAGGCGAGGCTGATGAAGGCTGCCCAGGCGAGGATGATGAAGGCTGCCCAGGCGAGGCTGATGAAGGCTGCACAGGCGAGGCTGATGAAGGCTGCACAGGCGAGGCTGATGAAGGCTGCCCAGGCCAGGCTGATGAAGGCTGCCCAGGCGAGGCTGATGAAGGCTGCCCAGGCGAGGCTGATGAAGGCTGCCCAGGCGAGGCTGATGAAGGCTGCACAGACGAGGCTGATGAAGGCTGCACAGGCGAGGATGATGAAGGCTGCCCAGGCGAGGCTGATGAAGGCTGCACAGGCGAGGCTGATGAAGGCTGCACAGGCGAGGCTGATGAAGGCTGCCCAGGCGAGGCTGATGAAGGCTGCACAGACGAGGCTGATGAAGGCTGCCCAGGCGAGGATGATGAAGGCTGCCCAGGCGAGGCTGATGAAGGCTGCACAGGCGAGGATGATGAAGGCTGCCCAGGCGAGGCTGATGAAGGCTGCCCAGGCGAGGCTGATGAAGGCTGCCCAGGCGAGGCTGATGAAGGCTGCACAGGCGAGGATGATGAAGGCTGCCCAGGCGAGGCTGATGAAGGCTGCCCAGGCGAGGCTGATGAAGGCTGCCCAGGCGAGGCTGATGAAGGCTGCCCAGGTGAGGCTGATGAAGGCTGCACAGGCGAGGCTGATGAAGGCTGCCTAGGCGAGGATGATGAAGGCTGCCCAGGCGAGGCTGATGAAGGCTGCACAGACGAGGCTGATGAAGGCTTCACAGGCGAGGATGATGAAGGCTGCCCAGGCGAGGCTGATGAAGGCTGCACAGGCGAGGATGATGAAGGCTGCACAGGCGAGGCTGATGAAGGCTGCCCAGGCGAGGATGATGAAGGCTGCCCAGGCCAGGCTGATGAAGGCTGCCCAGGCGAGGCTGATGAAGGCTGCACAGGCGAGGATGATGAAGGCTGCCCAGGCGAGGCTGATGAAGGCTGCCCAGGCGAGGCTGATGAAGGCTGCCCAGGCGAGGCTGATGAAGGCTGCCCAGGCGAGGATGATGAAGGCTGCCCAGGCGAGGCTGATGAAGGCTGCCCAGGCGAGGCTGATGAAGGCTGCCCAGGCGAGGATGATGAAGGCTGCCCAGGCAAGGCTGATGAAGGCTGCCCAGGCGAGGCTGATGAAGGCTGCACAGGCGAGGATGATGAAGGCTGCCCAGGCGAGGCTGATGAAGGCTGCCCAGGCGAGGATGATGAAGGCTGCACAGGCGAGGATGATGAAGGCTGCACAGGCGAGGATGATGAAGGCTGCACAGGCGAGGATGATGAAGGCTGCACAGGCGAGGATGATGAAGGCTGCACAGGCGAGGATGATGAAGGTGACGTGGGAGGTGTTGATGTTGATGAGGACAGGGCAGGAGGGCATGAGGTTGATGAGGCCATTATAGAGGTGGACACAGCACAGGGTGCTGATGAAGAGGGTGCACCAGATATGGATGCGACTGAGGATGACTGTAACAGTCTTGATTGAAACCGCTTCTGCAGATATATAAAGAGATATTTAGCTTAAACAAGAATAAAATGACATTAAAAATATTGAAAACTGTGGCACCCATATAAAACAAAACAAACACACTGTAGGGGTAAACAAAAAATAAAGAAACGTGTTTTGCACACTTCAAAGCAAAGATCATTAATAAAATAAAAAACAACAAAATTGTGACAATAGTCAAATTAATAGTTACACTGGTTCAGACATTAAAACTCTGAACCAATAACTACTTAAATGATTAGTTCACTTCAGAATTAAAATTTCCTGATAATTTACTCGCCATCATCACACCATCTAAGATGTTCATGTCTTTCTTTCTTCAGTGTAAAAGAAATGAAGGTTTTTGAGGAACACACTCCAGGTGTTTCTCCATATAGTGACTTCAATGGGGTCCAACGGGGGGGCTTGTTTGTGTGATAGACATTTTGAACAATCTTTAATGACTCGTGACTACTGAGTTGTCTCAGAGAGTGATTCTTTAATTTTGTGTTGACTGCGCACACACAACATCCTATAGGTTCTGTACTGGAAACAGAAATGATTAGTTAAATCACTCGAGTCTTTGGGTCCTTCGTTCTTCCCATCAGTCCCATTGAGGCTATGCTGTCAGTACTGGAAAGATAAATGATTAGTTCACCTCTCAAGTCCTCGAAGACTCAAAATATGAACTAATCAATTCTGCATCCAGTATTGACTGCATAGCTCAATGGGGCTGCCACGTGATGAACGAATGACTTGAACCCGAAGTCGATAGACTCGAAACGTGTACGTATCCGGTACTACAGACTGCATAGCTCAATGGGGCTGCCACGTGATGAACGAATGACTTGAACCCGAAGTCGATAGACTCGAAACGTGTACGTATCCGGTACTACAGACTGCAAAGTTAAGTTTATGAGGATGTCACAGGATGAACGAACGGCTTAGATCGGGAGGTGAGGTAACTAACAGACTGCATAGCCTGAAGACCCAAATAAATTAATGAATCATTTCCGTCTCTCATAATTTGGCCTTTTCCTTGCATCGCACTTTTTTTCTTATTCTAAATGCGATCAACATTTGATGTGTTTGGGGAATTTGGCTACCATTTTAAATACATTCTACTGAAATGAACAAAAGGTTTTCGAAAAAAGATTTGTTAATTTTGATGAACGAGATTCAAAGATCCAAGTCAGTAAAATGATCCGAACGTGCCACAACTATTACACACGTGTGCTGGATGAAGTGGATATGCACCTGTAGTCAACTGGTTGCCTGTGTTGTTCATTATTTTGGGGGCGGAGCAATGAAGGGAGGTGTGTGTTTGTTTGGCTGTCGATTTTAAATATCAACAGTGTTTATCAGAAATCACTGACTGCACTTTTAACTAGCTGGCAGTAAACATCAGTAGATCGCTGCTGCATGTATGAGATGGTTACCGTTTTATTCCTTGATGTTCTTGCTTTGCCTGACAGCTTATGTGGACCCTTGCTGTTCACCTTGTCCAATTCAGGAAAGGGAAGAGAAGCTGCACAATGGGGCTAAGAAAGCAGGAAATATTTGTGAAGGACAGAAAAACTTGTTTATGTTCATTTCTCTAGCTGTCCTACACTTTAACTATCATTTCTTTCACACACATCTCTAAGCTGAAATAGTCAATAATATAATGATACAGATGTTTTAAAGTGGACCTACCGATTTCTGCGGGCCCAAACTGCTGGCTGGCTTTTTATCAGTGGATTCTGCTGATGCTTGATTTAAAGGCTTCAGAAATATGAGACCACAATCACATGGTAACTAATCAGAATGACAGTAAAAGATTATCATGAATTACTGATCAATCTCTTTAGCATTTTCTTGATAGTACCTTGACTCGCCATGGCCAATCTGAGTCTCCATAATTGTAAGTGATTTCTTCTCCTGGTAGAATGTCTCGTACAGCAAAGAGACACAGGTGAGGTTTTCTGCTCACTTCAACGGTTCTCATTTTGCAAGTAGGATTTCTGGTCTGATCGTTTACAAGTCTTCCCAAGGACAACCCGTCTTCTTTAGATGCATCCATGCTATAAAGACATCCAATTATCACTCAATACTTGTAATCTTAGTATACATGATAGAAATGTACAGTTATTTTCTATAAGTGGTTCTGAACCCCAGTCCTGGGAACCCACCGCTCTGCATATGCTGTATGTCTCGTGTTTTAATCCAGCTGATTCAGATGAGGAGTTTATCATCAGAACACGGCTCTATGAACTCAACTGAGTGTGTCTGGTGAAGGAGACATACAGAATCTGCAGAGAGGGTCTGAAAACCACTGATATATATGATAGTGTACTGCAACATCCTCTCAGCTCTCAGATAAAGCCATCTCAAATTAAAGGGATACTTCACCTCTGCGAAGATGAATATGTATTTAAAATGGGTCATTTATGTAGAAGAAATGTGAAATTATTTTTGAATTTGGAGCTTTCTACTGTAGACTGAGAAAAGCCAGAAAATGTATTTTTGGCTTATGTGGATGAAAGACAACAACTCCCAGAATGCACTTGCTTCGCTGCCCTAGGAGGCCACGCCTACCGGTAACAGAGCGCAGTAGTTAAACAACAAGTATAGGCTACTAGTGAGTTCGAAAATGTGTTTTGAGATCGCCCAAAATGTTCGGGATTCGGCTTTTGCGTTCTACAGTCACCATTCATTATGTTTACTGTGGCGAGCAGGACGAGTGAGAGCCGCGGGAGAACGACGCGAGTCATGTTTACTGTGGCGAGCAGGACGAGTGAGGGCCGCGGGAGAACGACACGAGTCATGTTTACTGTGGCGAGCAGGACGAGTGAGGGCCGCGGGAGAACGCGCGAGTCATGTTTACTGTGGCGAGCAGGACGAGTGAGGGCCGCGGGAGAACGGCACGAGTCATGTTTACTGTGGCGAGCAGGACGAGTGAGGGCCGCGGGAGAACGGCACGAGTCATGTTTACTGTGGCGAGCAGGACGAGTGAGGGCCGCGGGAGAACGGCACGAGTCATGTTTACTGTGGCGATCAGGACGAGTGAGGGCCGCGGGAGAACGGCACGAGTCATGTTTACTGTGGCGAGCAGGACGAGTGAGGGCCGCGGGAGAACGGCACGAGTCATGTTTACTGTGGCGATCAGGACGAGTGAGGGCCGCGGGAGAACGGCGCGAGTCATGTTTACTGTGGCAAGCAGGACGAGTGAGGGCCGCGGGAGAACGGCGCGAGTCATGTTTACTGTGGCGAGCAGGACGAGTGAGAGCCGCGGGAGAACGACGCGAGTCATGTTTACTGTGGCGAGCAGGACGAGTGAGGGCCGCGGGAGAACGGCGCGAGTCATGTTTACTGTGGCGAGCAGGACGAGTGAGGGCCGCGGGAGAACGACGCGAGTCATGTTTACTGTGGCGAGCAGGACGAGTGAGGGCCGCGGGAGAACGACACGAGTCATGTTTACTGTGGCGAGCAGGACGAGTGAGGGCCGCGGGAGAACGCGCGAGTCATGTTTACTGTGGCGAGCAGGACGAGTGAGGGCCGCGGGAGAACGGCACGAGTCATGTTTACTGTGGCGAGCAGGACGAGTGAGGGCCGCGGGAGAACGACGCGAGTCATGTTTACTGTGGCGAGCAGGACGAGTGAGGGCCGCGGGAGAACGACACGAGTCATGTTTACTGTGGCGAGCAGGACGAGTGAGGGCCGCGGGAGAACGCGCGAGTCATGTTTACTGTGGCGAGCAGGACGAGTGAGGGCCGCGGGAGAACGGCACGAGTCATGTTTACTGTGGCGAGCAGGACGAGTGAGGGCCGCGGGAGAACGCACGAGTCATGTTTACTGTGGCGAGCAGGACGAGTGAGGGCCGCGGGAGAACGGCACGAGTCATGTTTACTGTGGCGAGCAGGACGAGTGAGGGCCGCGGGAGAACGGCACGAGTCATGTTTACTGTGGCGAGCAGGACGAGTGAGGGCCGCGGGAGAACGGCGCGAGTCATGTTTACTGTGGCGAGCAGGACGAGTGAGGGCCGCGGGAGAACGGCACGAGTCATGTTTACTGTGGCGAGCAGGACGAGTGAGGGCCGCGGGAGAACGGCACGAGTCATGTTTACTGTGGCGATCAGGACGAGTGAGGGCCGCGGGAGAACGGCACGAGTCATGTTTACTGTGGCGAGCAGGACGAGTGAGGGCCGCGGGAGAACGCGCGAGTCATGTTTACTGTGGCGAGCAGGACGAGTGAGGGCCGCGGGAGAACGGCACGAGTCATGTTTACTGTGGCGATCAGGACGAGTGAGGGCCGCGGGAGAACGGCGCGAGTCATGTTTACTGTGGCGAGCAGGACGAGTGAGGGCCGCGGGAGAACGACGCGAGTCATGTTTAATGTGGCGAGCAGGACGAGTGAGGGCCGCGGGAGAACGGCGCGAGTCATGTTTACTGTGGCGAGCAGGACAAGTGAGGGCCGCGGGAGAACGGCACGAGTCATGTTTACTGTGGCGAGCAGGACGAGTGAGGGCAGAGGGAGAACGGCTCGAGTCATGTTTACTGTGGCGAGCAGGACGAGTGAGGGCCGCGGGAGAACGACACGAGTCATGTTTACTGTGGCGAGCAGGACGAGTGAGGGCCGCGGGAGAACGACACGAGTCATGTTTACTGTGGCGAGCAGGACGAGTGAGGGCAGCGGGAGAACGGTGTGAGTCATGTTTACTGTGGCGAGCAGGACGAGTGAGGGCCGCGGGAGAACGACACGAGTCATGTTTACTGTGGCGAGCAGGACGAGTGAGGGCCGCGGGAGAACGACACGAGTCATGTTTACTGTGGCGAGCAGGACGAGTGAGGGCCGCGGGAGAACGACACGAGTCATGTTTACTGTGGCGAGCAGGACGAGTGAGGGCCGCGGGAGAACGACACGAGTCATGTTTACTGTGGCGAGCAGGACGAGTGAGGGCCGCGGGAGAACGACACGAGTCATGTTTACTGTGGCGAGCAGGACGAGTGAGGGCCGCGGGAGAACGGCGCGAGGCCGGTGGCGTGATTACTGATGAGCGACACCTGTGAGACGAAATTTTCTTAGCAATGTTAAAATGCACATCAACCGATCACTTGTTTAGCTTTCATGTAAACACTACATTCAGATTCACCAATCGGAATGAATTCAGTTAGATTGAAACAAAAGGTGTGCATGTAAACAATGAATGGCGACTGCAGAAAGCAAAAGCTGAATCCCGGACATCGACGGCCGGACATGTCCGGGAAAAAGAGGATGGTAACCCCTACTACTCAGCTTTCGCCACAGAACAAGAACCTGCTAGCTTAGCTTCCAGAAAAAGATGTCTGACACTATGTGTACATTGTGTGAGTGAGATCCCACCCTCTATGGGCGGGTTGAGAACATGCGGGACAGCCCCTACTACTGGCTGTAGTCTTTAGCCTCTGGCCAAAAAATCCTCCGATGACGCAAAATGACGAATTTTGCTTCATCGGAGGATTTTTTCCAGACAAAAAATACATAAATCTCTCGTCTCAGGGGGATATGAGGGTGGAAAGCATGGTAATTCGAAAATACTACAGGTTTTCTACTAATACAAAGCTTAATGCTAAATCCTGAACTATCCCTTTAACCATTTTGTTCTCTTTAGGGAATACAGAGAAAAACTCTGGTGCGGTTTGAATGAAATATGAGCATAACATGGACCAGAGACATATAAACGAACCAAAAACAGGAAGATGTGACCCTAAAAAGGACAAACTGGTCAAGCATAACAGGTTTGACGATAGAAATGCCAATCTGAACACTAAGCAGACCCGGACCAAACGAACCAAGCGAACAGAACTACAGGCATGAACACACCCTGAGTATTTTACAGTTCCAGATATTTTATCATCACTACTACATCAATCCAACAGTTCTTTACTCACCACCAATTTCTGCCATGCCACTGAAAATCAAACAGGAACGTGTTCTCAGCTTCAGTGTAGTGTTCAGTTCGAGCAAGACTCTCCTCTGAACTCAGAAGTTCACCTCTGTATTCAAGAACAAAATCCCCTCTGAAGAAAGCTCCAGTGGTGAAAACTCCACGCCCTGAAGAGGAGAAATTCATTAGCAGCAGTTTCTTTAATGTCAACTATTATTTTGATTATTACTAAAAGTTCTTAACCATATGATGTACATTATATGATGTAAAAGGGAAATTACTGTAGGAAAATAGTCAATAGCCAGGCTAATCTCAAAGTATGCTTTGCTTTTTATACTTTACATTATACTTTTAAAGGGGTCATGACATGAGACCAAATTTGCCTTGATCTTTTGGTATATAAGAGATCTATGTATTATTAAAACTTCCTGCAAGTTTAATAGCTTAAGATGCCCCCCCCCCCCCCATTATAAACGAAGCATTTATTTAATCAAGCTCTAAATACAGCTCGTTGTGGATCCATGGTACGAGGTGACGTCACGGTACGAAGTGACGTACCAGTCGTTTGCATATGACCGCCTCCAGCACAAGACAACTATGCCTCATTTCGCATCATCGCATGCGTTGTCATGCAGCGAGTGGGTCTGTTTACAAGAAGATTGCGATGCCACGCAGACGTGCTGTTCCTGGCTGCGGACAAACAACATGTTTGAATACGCCACCGAACGATCCAGGCGTCAGGGAAAGCAGTTGGATGCAGTTTATTTGCCCCGCCAAACAGGGGTGATTCTAGGATTTTATAAATGGGGGGGCCACAGGGTGGACCAAGGACCAGTCAGGGGGGCCCATGGGAAATCAGCTAGAAAATTCAACTAGAAATAAATACTTGTTTAGAAAATATTAAACACGAATTAAAAAATCTTTGCAATGCCCAGTGCCCTAATATAGATGGTATTAAATGTGGCACTGAACAAGAGCCTGAAAATCATTTTGTATTTAACATGGATTGGACCACACAGTTTTGTTCTTATAAATAAAAAAAACATCACCTAGGCATTAATTAGTCATCTAACATGCATTATTCTCAACACAAACATTGAATGTGTGTGTGAGTGTCGGTGAACGTTCTCTGCATGAAATCGGTCTCTAAAATGATTTCTTAAAGAAATCTTGGATGTCCTGTTGCGGTGTATAAATAAACAAAAACCCATTAAGTATCTAAATTACACAGTTGCATGTAGCTATGGTGTTAGTTAACATTCTCACATTTTAATGTTCACCACGGCACGACTTTTTTGGAAAAAGATTATTGTGCCTTTAGTATTTAAAACAACAGATAGAGTAATCTATTAAAAATCTATAAAAATTATCTATTTTATATTTATGTGGTCGTGCGCTGCCACGGAATCTCTATTCAGTCTGCCGAAATTACGTTAGCTGATCTAACGGTACTGGCTTGATCAGTCACACATGAAAGTAATCAGACTAACATACGGTGCAATATTTACAATGACGTGTCGAGGTATCTCTCTCTCTCTCTCCTACTGTTTTAAAAACGCGGACCTGTGATTTCGCTTTGCGAATCGCAAATCAAGCAGTGATTGACAGCGCTCTGATCCAATGGCGTTGGGCATTGTCAGGTTGACAGTAAATCTAGCCCAATGATGTTGGGGGGGCACCAGGGGGGGGTCAATCATATTCCAGGGGGGCCAGTGCCACCCCGTGCCCCCCTTCTAGACACGCCCCTGCCGCCAAAGCCTTATTTGATCGGTGAGTGATGTAGATGAGTGTGACAGGGCGCATGTTACTGAAAGAACGAGCAGAGCCCCGGCCGCGCGCGCGCCTTCAAACTGTCTTGCTCTCTCTCTCCCTCCCTCGCGCATATGCAGGGATGCAAACACATGTATGGTCCAAAAAGAGAGAGGTAATCGAAGCCCTCGCCCCGCAAATTTTCTTATAGAAAATATCCAGAAACTTACATTGCCACCAACCCCTGCCATCCCCGGCCCACCCCTATAGGCACATATAGTAAAATTAAATTCGAATAAAGTTGACAAAAAAGGTTTTATAAAAAGATAAACCTCATTCTTTTTATAAAAATGATTTAAAGGCTGAAATATACGAGTAAAAAAAGACAAATTACTTGACATGTACATTAACACTAGAACTCCCAAGGCAGTCATTTTGACTGTTTTAAAATTTTGCAATGTAATAACTTTGTTGAAATAAAACCCATGTAACTATAGGACCCTGACTTTTCCTAAATGTGTCTATATTTTATTCTATCATTGTTATTTTATTAAAATTACAAGACACAAAAGACTGAGTTTTGAGTATTTCTACCTTGAATGGTCATAACAGTCATACTGACCGTATGCATTACAGACCGTGTGTCGGTTGCTCCTTTTTCCTGCTCTTGAAGATGCATCACCGTTGACTAGCAACAATTTCTCTTGTTGTTTGTTTAGTCTATTGCAAAGCTGAAATCTAGCTTTAGCTTCGAGCTAAAACCAAATTGAAATATTGAAAAGAGAATATCAGAACAATGTCAGCAAGAAGAATGACTGCCACAGAGGCTTTAGCCATGCTTCAGAGCCTTGATGAGGCTGAGTGGTTGTTGGTTAACTAATACAATTTTACATACATCATAATTAAAATGTAGTGTTCTGATGTTTATTATTACCTATCCTAACATAACAGATCCATTTATTCTTAGATTTGATATAGCTTTTTGAAATGATATGCAAATAATGTATGAGCAGTCAGAATGACTGCTATGGCCATTATAGTAGTTATAGAATTCTGGGAGTCCTAGTGTTAATGCATATTAGCTTATATTTTATTATTAATAGTAAAATAACAGTCTGATTTTCCCGTGGCGTCTGTTGTTGCTATGCAACCATGCACTGCACTCTCCACAATGACAAAGAAGTTTTAGTAGGATTTTGACTGTACCACTTCTGCATGAGATGAGAACACTTTTTGAGAACACTTTTTAAGATGTTCTTGGGTCAAGAAAACGCTCGCTCTGTCTGGATGTGCTTAAATCCACAATAAGGACACTTTCCAGTCACACATGCTCACTTCAATAAGCCACAGAACGCAGGTTAATGTGTTTACATGCTGGGCAAATCTGGAATAAGGGGCAAAAATCTAGCGGTGTCGATTGGTTTATGCTTATGCCGTTTATGATGACCTTAGTCTGCGTTTACATGACCACACGCACTATGGGCTTATTGTGCATAATTGGGCTAAGAATGCGCAAATAAACACTGACTTTGGGTTGATGGAACCAGAAATGCAAAAATGCAACTGTTTTTGTTTTCGGGCTAATGCCTGCAGAACTCTATTCAGAAATCTTGACTGCACAATAAAAATAAATTATATATTAAATTATCAGTTTTGTAGAGTAACGTTATTACTGCTTATTCATAAATACTTGCCTTTATATTTGCTGATGAACTGCTCTTGAAGCTCAGGCTTGTCGGTTTCACAGGTAATGTGATGCTCAGCGTCCTGCAGAGGTTTCTTACGTCTTTTATTTCCCAGCATGGCGACTTACTTTCTTGAAATGACTGGGAAAAAAAAAAATATATATATATATATATATATATATATATAATGTGAATGAAATAAACAAGCATATTTAAAAAATCTTGTTGATCTTACTGGAATTGTTCACCCAAAAACATACGTAATTAACATACAATTATGTTAAGTGTTCCAATTGAACCTCATGTTGTTCCAAACACGTGTGTTTTTTCTGTTCAACACTTAAGTATATATTTATATTATATCACAGAGCTCTATTCAATGACAGCACGTGTGACCAGTCTACAACAGGAATTTAGATTAAAAAAAGGCAATGTCAATGATGCCAAAAAACATTGGTTCTTGTGTGTCTTGTGACCACAATTGACATGAATCTACTATATTGATTAGCTACAGCATACAGGATATTTTCAGTCAATAACCAGCTAGATTTATATGGACTATTTCTAATGTGCTTTTTGTCTGCTTTGGACATTGAAACACACAATAAAAATACTATAAAGTGTCTATGTACCATCATTGGGCAAAAAAAGATAAAAAAGATAAATAATAAATCTAGAAAAAAACATTCCACTGAAAAAAAGATTTTTGGGCAAATATTGTATTACATAAAATTAAAAATATATCAAATAATAATGATATAAAAATATATAATTAATATTTTAAATCACAGTTGCAATTTGACAACACTTGAGAAAAACAATGATATAGTAGGCTATCACTGACTCGTTTTTTTTTTAATTTGTAGAATCTAAAGTACTATTATATAAGAAATAACAAAATTATATTTACTGGTCAATGCCTACAAGTAGGCAATATACTTTTTTCCTTATTGCAACAAATTATCAAATGAGAAACAAATAAAATACAATCGAGAAGTAAATAAAACCCTAAGCAAAAAATAATTAAACCACTAAAATAAACATACATCTTACTAACTTTCATATTTCACAATGTATTTAGTTATCATGCATTTTCAGGACAAGACTTCATCTCACCTTTCCTGCGTGGTGGAGGGTGGAGGGCTGTCGTCTGACTGTTTCGCGTCCCATTGTCACGTGTCTGCATTTCCCGGGAAAATACATCCACTGTCGCAGACGTGCGTAAATGACGTAGTTACGTATTTGGATTTCACGTTGCAATTGTGACTATTTATTTGACCGAATAGAAAACTCTCTGATGACAAGAATCTTTTTTTTTTTAATCGCAGTAGTGTTTCTTCTTCTTCTTCAAAAAAAAAAAAACTGTCGTGGATCAAGTCTTTCTAGTGGACAGAGCACATGATCACTTGTAAACGAACTCACCCGACTCGAACTAGGAACCAGTGCGCATGTCCGAACAAGCACAGGTTTAAAAGAGCAAAAAATGCAAAATGAGCAACCTAGATATCTTGAACAGACATCTTATTTTCTACTAATAGCATTTATTAATCAAAATAGTAAACTGATGTATGCAAATACACAGCAGGGCTGATATTCAAGCTGGTATAATATGTCTCTACTTTTGGAGTCTGTGTTGTTGTCAATTTATTCGAGTTAAGATGGGGGATGGGTGTGGATTATTTCGAGGCTCTAAATTAAACTTTAACAAGTACTTTAACAGCATTATCTTCTTTGTATTTCTTTCATAAATTAATGGTATTTTACATTACAGGGCGGAGAAGCTAATAGACCTTGTAAAAGTGCTTTAAAAACGCATAGCCACGACAGTTTGTGATCTTTTGAGCAGCACTTCTGCTTAGCTATCTACCTGTAACTGTCAGTCTGTTAGTTCAGCCAGAGACAAGTTCAACTCTCTGTCACTCCAGTCAGTCTCAGTGCTGTGGGGGAAGGGCGCGCGCGCGATCAGTCTCTCTCAGTGCTGTGGGGGAAGGGCGCGCGCGCGATCAGTCTCAGTGCTGTGGGGGAAGGGCGGCTGATCACAGTGTGAGCAGATCTCAGTCAGACTGACAGTCACAGGCAGAGCTAGGGTTAGGGTTAGGGTTAGTGCAGATCCAATGGCTTTTAAAATCAAATTAAGTACAAAATAATTATGTAAACAAACATTTAAACGTGTCAGCTTGATTCATGATTCTTTTAAACACTTTTTTTCTTTTGTATGACTATATGTAACTGCTCTGCCCCCCCCCCCCCCCCTCTCTCTCTCTCTCTCTCTCTCTCTCTCTCTCTCTATCTATCTATCTATCGATTATATATATATATATATATATATATATATATATATATATATATATATAGGCTATATATATATATATTGAGAGATAGATAGATAGAGAGAGAGAGAGTGAATGTATGCTGTAACTGCTCTCCTCTATAAACAGTTCTTATCAGTCGCTTTGGTACATTTCTTGAATCATCCTTAAGATTTGCAAACAAGGAAAGTGCATTTCGTACAAACAGCAGAACACAATAGGATTACATGACAGCATTTTGACATTCTTGTTTGTGACACAAGGCACTGATATGTTCATTGATATATATTGTACTAAGGATTTTTAACAAGTTACAGGCTTTTGATGGTTGTCAATATAACTGTATCAGTATTTTGAGAAGTAAACACTGGCTACGATTTTGATGACAATGAAAAGACTGCACATTATCTGTATGACACATAAACACATGTACCCATTATGAGACTGGACTCACAGATACACTGTTGGTCTGTTAAAAAATGACAATGCCATTGCGATGAACAGACTATTCAAACACATACTGTATATGTGTGTGTGTTACATTATGTCTCTATCAAGTATATTTATATAGCGCTTTTCACAATATAGATTGCATCAAAGCAGCTTCACAGTATCAATCAAAACATAATAACAATGTTCGTTTCTTAGTGGAAAAACATCCACGTTTGGTAGAGCTGATCAATGGTATTAATGATTGGTTAATTAATTTGAATATCCCCAACTGAGCAAGCCAAAGGCAACAGTGGCAAGGAACCGAAAAACTCCATCAAGTGACCCGATGGTGTCCTAAAACTCCATCAGGGACCCAATGGAGAAGAAAAAAACCTTGGGAGAACCCAGGCTCAGTGGGGGCCAGTTCTCCTCTGGCGTTTATGAACTAGAGGCCGGATTTACAGTAACTGCAAGGTAAAAATGTATATGAATGTCTCTAAACAGACTTTAAACGTGAACCTGTGATTAACGCTGATGGCGTTCACATGCGCATTAAGAATTGATTCTATAGTTATGTGCGTTTGAATATATGTGCGTAGGTTTGTATTTCCCTAGAAAACCATGCCTGAACAAATTACTTGTCTATAAATTTGATACATAATTTTGTTTTATTTTATCACTTCGGGGTAGGTACGCGAAACTAGATTCACAACGCTTTATCTGTAGAGTTTATTGTTTATTGTTTATTATTTAGATCCCCATTAGCTACTCCATTAAGCAGCAGCTATTCTTCCTGGGGTCTTAACAATTTTTCAACAAAATATTAACATCAAGGCTGTACAACAATGAAGACAAATACAGAAGTGCACACAACATCATTTAAGATATCTAATTAGTGGGAAAGGGATCTCTATCACGTATTTTTACTGTCTCATGTAAAATGCAAGTAGACTCCACTGTAATACAGTAAGTCTACAGCTTATGGTGAACAGTACAGTATAGTGAACACTGTCTGATTACACGCATGTTCTGTCTATAAAGACTTGAATGTTTGAGGACACACACGGTTGTTCTCCCAACATTCAGCTCAGCTTTCAACCCGCCTCGGCCATGAGGTCATGAACATGATCTACAATATTGGCCCCTATTTCTTCAGAAACCTACAATCTCTCTGTTTTACCTCTGTATCCTTCCACCACACATCCTTACTCCTCCTCTTCTTCTTCTCGGCTGTTACCCTGTTGTTCTTCCATTCTCAGAGTGTGTATGTGTTGTGCTCTGTCTATATGGCTTCCAGAGGAAGCTTCATGAGATGCACTCTGAGCGATTATAGAGAACTGGTGATCATTGATTGATCTAATGCTTTACATTCCCCTTCATTAGTGAAATTCAAAATTCACATCTGCAATTCAGGACAAAAAAAGTATAATAGAATTGTATAGAAAATATGTTTGACAGTTTATGACAACTAGTAATTTAATGCCTATATGTTTTGAGGGGTAAGACTATTCAACAGAGAACCAGTATAATACATTTTGATCAACATGACATAAGCAATTGATAATGTAAGAAACAGCAGACACTTACATTTATTGCATGAATGTACCAAAGCATTTGCAATTTGTTCAAAAGAATGATAAACTGCTTTCATGATGTGCACAAGTGACTAGATGATGTGGAGGTTGAACAAGAATTTTAGTTGTGATTTGAGAAATGCACCAAAGCGCCTTAAAAAAACGTATGTAATTAGTGTAAACATTTAATTAATATAATAATATAATATGAGAATGTTTCATGCAGCTGCTCTCCTCTATATAATATAATATAAAATAATATAATATATACTACAAAGAGAATGTTTGCTGTAACTGCTCTCCTCTTTATATAATATAAAATAATACAATGCAATATAATATAATAAGAATAATGTTTGCTGTAACTGCTCTCCTCAATATAATATAATATAATATAATATAATATAATATATAAAGAAAAAAGTTAGCTTGTTTGCTGTAGTGAATGTGTTGCTGTGGTAACTGGTAACGGAGTCCTGTCCTGCTCGTGCGGGGGGTGGGGGAGGGGCGGTGGCCACTCAGGGAAATCACTGATATTATGAGAGGAAACGGCAGAACGCAAAGTAGGAGAAAACACTTCAAACAAATAAAATCACTCATAAAAGCAAGCGATTTAGCATGTTTTCACATCTTTTGGTGGCTTGTGTGTTTTTATTAAACAAACTTGGATGAATAAATCATCACATCCATATTGACAGATTTAAACAGCTGTTCCTCCGCTTTTGGAAGAAAATATGTACTTTGTAAATTCACATGACGTAATGTCTCTGTCTCTTCCCCGCTTCAAACTCGTTCCTACATGATTAATAAACTCCTATGTAAGTTACTGTACAGCTGTATAGTCTCGGTGACGCGCAGCAGCGCGATCTTCACACACACATAACGTTACACAGAGCAGACTCCGATGCGAGAGCAAAACTGCGAGGATTAAAGTTTAATAACATGCCCATATACATCGTGAGAGCTCCTGCTGCTCAGGGTAAATTAGTCTATTTTTATTTAAATAATAATTATTGCGAATTTATCTATTATTGAATGTGGATTATCTGTCAATTCATTCATAATAATGATATCGCCTCCGCTCCGCCATTTTTGTTGATGACGTGATGGCCTCAGATTGGTCAGATCATTAAGTCCCGCTCTCATAGTGGCTTCCTGCGCTCTGATTGGTCAGAATCCCCGAAGTGTGTATCTTTTCCGGAAGTGCAGTACTCCTAGAGGGCGCTGTGTTATACACACTTTAGTGGGGGGGCATACACACTTCACATACACAAATCACTTAAAACTGATTTTTTGGGACAAGTGAGATTTTAAGTCTGGACACCATTTTAGAGTATGCTGAATGCCATTATATAGTCAAACAAATGAGGACATACAAAATGTCCTCAATTTTTGAGGTGGTCCTCAGTTTACTGGTGTGTATCCTGGTGAATGTACCCAAAAGGGACATAAACAAACACACACACACACACACACACACACACACACACACACACACACACACACACACACACACACACACACACACACACACACACACACACACACACACACAATACCATAGACCTCTATTGTTTTTATATAAACCTAATTATAATTAATATAGGCTAACTCTAACCATTACAGGAAGACAGTTCAAAAGTTTGGGGTTGGTACTATTTGTGAATGTTTTTGAAAAAAAGTATCTTATGCTGACCCAGGCTGTGTTTATTTGACAGCCATATTGTGAAATATTATTAAAATATAAAATAACTGTTTTTTTTTATGTTAATATATTTTAAAATGCAATTCAATCCTGTCATGGCAAAGTTACATTTTCAGCAGCCATTCTTCAGTCTTCAGTGTTACATGATCCTGCAGAAATCATTCTCATATGCCGATTTGTTGCTCAAGAAACATTTCTCATCAACTAGAAATTAGGTTTGCTACTTAATAATTTTTAGGCATCTGAAACTGTGATGCCTTTTTTTTCAGGATTCTGTGATGAATAGAAAGTTCAAAAGAACAGCATTTTAACACATAAATCAAAGCCACAGAAATGTATATAAGACACAAAAAAAGAATAAAAGGAGTCGTCAGACAAGAACTGGTCCAAAGAGGAACAACACACACACACACAGCACTGTTTGTTTTACCACTTTTGACTTTTAAGTAAGTATCTTAGTAATGTCCTTCAGGGGAACTTATAATTACATTGAAGACACCCATCCTACAGGTTGACAGGCCAGCAAGTGTGTACGTGCTTCACACACCTCTGCCTCTCTCTGTGTGTAGAGGTGTGTGCGTTACTGCGCAGGTACTGGTATAAGAAAGTCACTCCATGTGTGTGTGAACAGGTGTTATCGACTGCATTCTGAGGACGTGTTTCTCTTCTCAATATTAACTCATCTGCTGACCTGCAGTGAGTTTCAAAGATCATTAATGAGGTGAACAAACCCCAACTAATAACAAAGAACAGAAAACATTCACACAAATGTGCAAAGGGTCTATAAATGTCTATAAATAATCAGAAGAAAGTGCAAAAATTGCCACTTTACTATGCTGTGCCTATTAGAACACATCTTACTAAAAATGCAGTGCCTCTTGTGTCTTATTGATTTAATCTGTCTGTCTAAAATGATCGATTTAAACTCACTGTCGCTGAATTAACAGACCCAAAAAGACGGGATAAATAGTGGAATAGAAAGAGAGAGAGAGAGAAAAACAGGGGATTTGGTGGTTAGGATTAAGAGTGAAAAGGAGCTGGGTGGTGAAGTGTTTGCAGGTTCTTGTCTCATAACAATCCCTCTTTGTTTATTCTGTGGTTTCACTGAAGACGTTCTGCATTCTCTCCTTTGGACCATGTGTGAACATTAACTGTAACTCTCCCGCTGTCTCCTAATATTTGCCTGTTATCAGTATGAGAAATCAGAACCACCACCAATCAGACGATCTCTCCCAAAAGCAGAGAAATGGGCCAAGAAAGCATCAAGCTCCTTTCTATTTTCTAAGTGACTGTAACATGTTTAGTAGAGCTAGAGCCATCTAGAATCTAAACACAACAGAGAACTCAGCCAAGAAACCTGTCTTTAACAAACAACTGATAATGATCAACACCTCTCTCAGCACCCTGGGCTCTCATACCTGCCCACATATGCAGAAAATTCAGGCACTATCTGCCTAGAGCGATAAGCTTTTATTCAGTCCACACACACACACACACACACACACTTCTGTCATGTAATCCACTCTGCAGGGCCTCATCCGTCAACTGTGGGATAATAAATCAATGGCAAGGACAAAGTGTGTTTACATAATATCAGCTACACAAGTGTTCATTGCAACAATACCCACTTTGTGCCACTGTACAAACTCAGCCCGTCACACTGCCCAATCGAAGAGGCTGTAACTCGAGCTCCTTAAAAACACAGAATCACTGACAACCCTTTCATTTTCAGCATGTGATAAATAGTAACAAACAGTACTCCGTTTTTGAAGCAGTTTTTTAAAGAAGGTTTCGGTGTTTCAAAAGGAGGTGCAGAGATTCAGATGAACTAAAATGAATCATTCAGAACAGTGTGAACACAGACTGACTGATTCATAGAATAGAAACGACACATTCATTTACCAATCAAACATCACGGTGGCTTGCAAGCAAGTTTTATTATACAAGACCTACTGTGTGTTTTGAAGACAAAATATACGGTAAAATCATAATTGTAGAAATGTATATCCACTATAGAAATGTCCACGGCCTTTCCAGTCATTTGAGATAACTTTGAATGTTTTTAAAAATGATTCAGATTTAGATGATTCACTAATGAATCACAATTCCAGACCAATTTGTGGTTTGACAGATTCATTGAACAGAATCTGTTTACAAGAATAGAACACGGACAAATCAATAATTATTAGTATTTCAGATCGAAACATATACTATTGTTCAAAAGTTTGGGGTCAGTAATATTTGTTTTGTTCTTTAAAAAAAAAAAGTTCTTTCAAACTTTCAACTCGTCAAAGAATCCTGACAAAAAAATAATGCAAACCGTTTTATACATTGGTAATAACAAGACATGTTTCTTGTAAATCACCATATTAGAATGATTTCTGAAGGATAATGTGACCCTGAAGACTGTTCAGACTGAAAATTCAGCTTTGCATCCCAGGAACAAATTTTACAATTTAAAATATATTAAAATAGAAAACAGTTCTAAATTGCATAAATATATTTAATATTCAATATTTTTCTTTTTACCGTATTTTTGATCAAATAAATGCAGCCTTGGTGAGCATAAGAAACTTAAGTATAAGAAAATCTTACAGCCCCAAAACTTCTAAACAACAGTGTAACTTTTCAAGGCAATGTACATTTTTCCAGGTTTTTGTGATTTTCTGGGAACCCTGCAGGCAGTAAGACAGAGAAGGTGAAGTGTAATGTCTGACCTGTGGGCTCTGGAGACAGCAGGTGGGCGCTGTCCACCGAGGGGAAGATGAGGGACACGAGGTACAGGAGGAGACAGAGCGGGACCATCCCGGGCGGAACGACGCGGGGACGAGTGTCCTCACCACGGAGACCAGACTCAGACATCCTCCACCTTTACACACATGCTGTCAATGTGGCGCTGCCACAAACACACTCCTGTCAGAAACGCTGCCTGTTCCCAACCTGAAATACAAGATCATATTCAACAATCATAATGACGAATAAAAATGGTCTCATATGGAATCAACATTATGCCTGTTTTTTTGTTATTTTGATCATTTTTCCAAAGCACTCCATTGAAATGCCATGCTGACGCCCATTTATGTCTCCAGCAGGCTCTCTGCGTATACTGTAAATTGAAAAATAAAGTGCGACGACCACACACAACTGCCACGAGAGCATGAAACGGAGTGATTTCGTATTATGTGTCCTGGGCTAGTTTAGACGAGACTGGGATTTGTTGTAAACTCTCTTTTGCGTTCTTACTCTCCCTTTTTTTCCTCTTTCTCTCTGGTCGGGCTACTCTGAAACACCTCTTTCACTAAGCTAACACAAACACACTTATCTCTCTAAAGAAAACATATCCTCCCCTCACACTCTGTGACTTGTGTGTGTGTGTGTGTGTGTGTGTGTGTGTCTGTCTGTGTCTTGCCGCATAGAGAGTTTACATTAGTCACAATAAATGAATGTAAAGTGCTTTAAATACACACACATACACACACACATATATACTGTGAGCTGTACGGTTTGGTTCCCCGCTGAGAGATTTTCGCTCAAAGACGTTGAGAAAATGTGAGAACTCTGGGTTGCTTTAAACTTGAACTCCTGTTATTTCAGAACAGCCTTGGTTTAGACACACAAAATGTTTGTGTTAACTTTAAACGGTGGCATTCTTCTCCAACCGACGCACAAACTCTCCTGAGGCTAGTGTGGCGCTGTTTTTCTTTCCCTTGACGAGCAGACGCTCAATTCTTGGTCAGCACATACTGAAAAGAGAGAGAAAGAGAGAGAGAGAAGCCAGGTTGGTGTGTTGAGTAAGTCAGTGTTTTCTCTGGCCGGCAGAGCAGGAGTGTGCACTGCGCTGTGGGCTGATAGTGTATCAGCGCTGGCTGTTCTAGGAGAGAAGGGTTTATTTGTGGAGCGTATTTCTGTAGTGTGTATCGTAGGTGTGTTTTTAGAGCATGTTTCTAAACCATACTATCTTACAGTAACACACAGTGATGGAGAGGCCTACACAAACTTTTGATATATTCTTAGAAATAGCCTTATATTATTATGCATCATGCATCTTTTTGGAATACTTGATTCTGATTGGTCAATCACAGCAATCTGTGGTCATATATTATTGTGGGATCACTATACTATATAATTGACCATTTTGACCAGACAACCAATTTTTGAGTTCTGCTAGACAAACTATGCAGTTTCTTTCTCCTACAATTTGCAATAATTTCATTAATATTTCATGTCCATTTATTTATTTGGAAAGAAGCTATGTAACAAGCAGGGTAATATACAGTCAGTCAATAATCGCAAAATAGACCTCTTTGGGGTGATATAAGACTATACTGATCACCCTGTCTGAGTTTATTTTGTGATAATGACTGTACATTATCATAAGTTTAAGTCATTTGAACACAATATACATTACCATTCAAAAGTTTGGGGTCGGTAAGACTTTTTTTTATGTTTTTGAAAAAAGACTTTTATGCTGCATTAAGTTGATTAAAAGTACAAACAGTAATATCGTAAACTTTTTATAATTTAAAATGAATGTTTTCTATTTTAATATATTTTAAAATGTCATTTATATCTGTGGTGGAAAGCTGAATTTTCAGCATCATTACTCCAGTCTTTAGTGTCACGTGATCCTTAGATATCCTTCTAATATGCTGATTTGCAGCTCAAAAGACATTTCTCCTTATTATCAATGTTGAGAACAGCTGTGCTACCTAACATTTTTGTTTTCAGGATTCTTTGAAGATTGTTCTGAAACAATGTTTTTGTAACAATATAAAAGTCTTGTTAAATTTTTCACTGCATCCTACAATAAAAATATTAATTTCTTTAAAAATCTTAATGATCCCAAACTTCATTGTATATACTTCTTTGCAGATTAAACTTTAGGATATAGGCAGCTGGGATTGTGTGACATGACTGATACGCAGGAGTGTGCTGCCGTGTGGTGTGTAAAACTCTCTCAGTAGAGTCAGTGTTTATCTATGGGATTACTGAAGAATTTGATTTGGACTCCATTGAAATATTATGATTATCAGTTGAGTCAATAAATCAACATTAGCTACTATGTTTTTACTGTCTTTCTGTATCTCTTTCTTTGTCTCTTACTTTTCGCCCCCTCACTCAACTTTGAATGCATATTAAAGTATATTATATACAAAAAATACAATGCTCTTTCTATGACAATCAAACAACTACAGACCTGAACAAGACCATGGGAGGATAATATGCTGTCATATCCTGGATATTCATGTGTGTAATGTCTGATAGTTTTGGGTGAAAGAGGGTTTTAATGAAATCCTATCATACGCTAGTCACACCTTGCAACAAATCTGGGACTCCGAAATGTCAGTAATCTCCAGTAATTGTGCAGCCATGTCAACGGCCAGCCCAGTCTAAATCTGCCAATGAAAATAGGGATTAGGAGGGAGACAGAGTAAAAGAAAGATAAAGTAAAAGAGAGAGAGAGCAGATGAAAAGCTGAAGTCTGAGGTGTCTCTATTAGAGTTTGGCTGTAATCCTCTTCTGAGGACTTCACTCGCCCTCCTGTGGCTCTCTGAGAGCTCTGTCAGCGTGCATGATTGTGTGCGGCTCGGGGTTTGTGCATTGCTTCAGTGTAGACAACTGCATAAAGGTGAGAATTAAACTCACTAACCCACCCTTTTAAACATCCCCATATGGGAACACATCAAAGATGCACAAATCACAGAGGAGCCATTTACAAACCACATTTACAGATGTGTCACTGTGAAATTATGGGTTTCTCTAAACTTTTCGGTCAGTGACTTTTCTGTGCTTTCTAGCATTAAACTCATCATCTTATTTGCTTACATGCAGCGTCTGGCATGACACTGTCCACAAAACCATTCACACAAGAAGTAAACCTAAGGGTAATTAAAAAATGGAGGATGAAAGGGCGAGAGAGCACAGTAACATTGTCCATTGTTTATTGTTTGCTCGATTTCATTCATGCCGTTTTTAGCCCTTGGACTGCATTGTGCATTGTGTAAAATGATCTTGTCCACTTTTTGTTTTGTTTCTGCTTTATATTATACTAAAAATACCTTAAAAACGAATAAGGTCTAAATAAAGAATAACGAACTTTAGAGAAAGAGAGAGAAAGTTTGATGGCACTTCTTCAGGACTTCAACTACCAAACTTTCGACAGTCCACAGAGTGGCGTATTGATTTTGAGCCGGCACCGGTCCACTAAGGGTCACAATTAGTAGAGGGTTCCAATTGAAAATAGCTTCACTTTTCCCTGCTGACACGACCTCTCACATTTGAGTTGTGTGAATGTCTCTGAGAGACCTTTACTAGTTCCACCAGAGCTGGTTTGAAAAGTGCAAGGGAAACATGACTAGAAAAGTAATGATTATCTCCCAAAAAAATGGTGTATATACATTTCTAAAAGTGGGAGATGACGATTGCTGCACACACTGCAAACAAAGCTTTCAAGTTTTCCAAGACATTTCTACTCTATTTAATGAGTTTTCAGACATTCAACTGATTTTCTTTATCTGTAAATTAAGTTACAGTAGTACAATGACTAATCACCACTTAAAAATGTAAGGCAGCAATTAAACGTTTCAATTTTAGTAGATTAAAAGGTTTTACAGCGCTCAAGTTCAACAACCAAATTTCACCAGGACATCTGACAAGCTGAAACAGAAAGCAAGAAACTTTATCATCTGCCATAAAGTCCAAAGAGACCTATATAAACAATAGATCTGCTAAAAATACAGCAGTACTCAAGATTATGTGAAAACCTAACAGTTCTCACTTCTCACCATGGACTCCAGTCGTTTGAATGACTCTGGTACATGAGGTGGCTAATTGCCCCCAGTAGCCCGCGTTAACACCTCCAGAGACTCTAATTCACTCCGATAGCTACAATTGGTTTCAGATGGCCCGTGGGTATGGCGGATGAAAAAAATGGTGAGGTTCGCTTCAGTGTGAGCTAAAAACAACACAAATGAAGCCCTGCAGAGGTGGCCACAAAAGAAATGGATGTAATTTTGGTTTTAAAATGCGTCATACGTCAAGTTGTAAAGGGTTTCATCAGACAGACACGTCAACTGAGGGAATGTTTAACGAGAGAAGTTTACAACAGGTAAACTCAACATACTGTGAATAGCTCTATACACTGTCTAAAAGGGAATCGCTATAAACAGTTTTTTGTTTAAGTGCAGCAGAAAAGAGCTCGAGCGCCCACCGGGAAGATCGGCTGATACAGTAAAGCACCCTTGACTGTGTTTTCTGTCACCTCACATCCCACGGTGGGTTTCGGCACCATTAAAACACCTACACCTATAGGCTACACGACAAGACCGGCTGCTGACCAATTATAGGCTGGTTTCTGATTCGCGTCTCAGGAAACGAGTAGTCAATTTCACAGCTCAAATCGACTGTCCACACAACAGGCTAAATTATACACTGCAAACACTTTTAATTGAGACTTATTGAAAATGTACTGTATTTCAGCACAGGTGCGGCTTCTCCTCACGACTGGTAGAGCAGCTTTCGAGCACGCGGTACTCTCTCTCTCTGTCTCTCTCTCTCTCTCTCACACACACACACACACACACACACACACACACACCGCGCAACACCTGTCCGACTGTAAGCGTACAGGCACACACCACGTCACCGCGGCTCACTTCTACACTAAAACTTTGTTTCCATTCAGAAGTCTTTGATTGAAAAGTCTAATTGAAAAACACGTTTTGGAACCGGAACAAGGAAATAACTAGAAATATGAGGAATAAGACATTTTCATATCCCTCCAAATGCGTCTTTACATCTTAAATTAAGGGTCTGAACAGCTATGTCTGCTTCAAATTCTGTCAAAATGCAATGCCACATAAAAACAGGTAAAATATGCCCCTATAGTAGGCCTAGACATCAGAGACGGCTGATGCATGAGCAGCCTTAAACGTTATTTTCATGACAGAGTATTTCTTTTATAATTTTATATTTTAATGTCATAATCCATGTTTCTATATTTAATAATATTATAGGCTATCTGAAATTATTAAAGACAAAATAATAATAAATAATAACAAACTTCTCACCAAATTCCTTCTTGACAGTAATCCTTTACAAGATCACAATAAAATACGTTGGTCAGCTTTTTGAGAAAGACTGGTCTGAGAGGTCCCTCCAGATGTTACGTGAATCACATTCAGGGGGCAAATCATCCAAATACACTGAAGTTTTTAAATCCAGGCGTAAAGACAAATCTGAGCAGACGTGAGGTCAGTCAGTGGAGTGTTTGAGAAGAAGCTGTATTCACCACACAGCCTTGAGCTATCCGACTCTGTCCAGTCCTTAAACCCTTCAAAAGTGTATCAAAACCACACTAGGCTGTTCATCTAAAGGAGCGCCAGTGTAGTGTTTGGTCGTAAGAGAGTGGGTCCCACAGAAGAAGCTCCGCTCTTCTCCGCTGCGCTGTCCGGACACAACTGCTCCGCTGCGCCGCTGGGTCAGTTGTGAAGTGCGGGGCGTTTGGTGCTGTGTGAAAGCTTGGCTCACAGACTCCCACTAACAGTTTGAGCACCGGGCTCTGGAGAGAGGGAAAAAAATTAACTAGGATCGGATTTCAAACCGCGTCCCTGCTGCGAGTGCTGTGCTCGCTGCCTAACGCCCCCCTCGCGAGTTCAGGGAGAGAGAGAGAGAGAGAGAGAGAGAGAGAGAGAGAGAGAGAGAGAGAGAGAGAGAGAGAGAGAGAGAGAGAGAGAGAGAGAGAGAGAGAGAGAGAGAGAGAGAGAGAGAGAGAGGAGAGAGAGAGAGAGAGAGAGAGAGAGAGAGAGAGAGAGAGAGAGCCGCAGGCGCCTCCCACACCAAACCCGAATAGGAGAGAGAGAGAGAGAGCCGCAGGCGCCTCCCACACCAAACCCGAATAGGCTATTCAATCAACTTACTCGCTGTCAAATTAGCTGCGCTCAGCGAACCCAAACCGCGCTATGGGCCGTGGAGAGAGCAGAAAAACAATTAAAAATAGCAAAGATTTTGCTGTTCGTACTATTTTCAGGGTGCGAATTGTAGCGGGGTTTGAGGGGTATGACAACGTTCAGGGCTAAACTTGCAACGAAGTTTATAGAGTTATTATTATAGATTTACACAGCAGAAATGGGCTACGTCATCACAAAAATAATGTTTAGTTTAAAACAACTTTAAGATTAGGCTACTTGTAACTGCTGCATTTATAGCGACAAAACACAATTTGTATAGCGAGAGAGATAGTCGGCCGATGGCGCCCTTAAAATTGCAGACAGACATCCTTGAAAATCATAAAAACATAATTTGCACAGTGATCATGTTTAAAGTTTACAATTTTTTTGTATGTAAAATTGCAGTATTTATCCTTGCACATCATTATTTTTTTAATTCATGTAATCTTTAATCATAATCAATATAACTTCCCCTCCCTCTTGCAGAAATCCTATCTCTTCTCTGATGTTTACTGGAGTGAGGGCGGGACAAACTGTCACTCACATGACATCACAGTAGTAGTAAACCATCCAACAATCCAATCATCTCCCGATGGACAAAATCAAGCACCATCCTACTAGTTTTCTTGTTCGAGAACCCGTTTCAGTCAGATATACATCACAATAGGAAAGAAAAGACAATCATAACTTATGTTTAATGCTAACTTTAACATATCATTAATGTGTCAAATAGCCTATACTTAACAGCAAAAATGTTTATGTGGTTGTGTGTCATTTCATGTTAGTGTCACTGACTAGTTCACTGACAAATCACATGCTGCTGGGAATAAAAGCACAATGCTGAACATTTCAATATAGCCCCATGATCTTTTTTTCCAATTACTTGGTTTAAAAATAAAATGTTATACCCCCAAACTTTTCTTGTATGTTTTGATTCTTTTACCTGCAGACATCTCATGTTGCTGTCATTTCTTTAACAGAAACCAGAAGTGCAAGTGTGTGTGTAATTACAGGTTGTGCCATCAGGTATTTCTGCTTATGTCTCCATACAGGTGTGTGTGAATGTGCAGGTTTGTGTGTTTCTGTCAGTGTGTGTGTTGAGTTTTCATCTCATAAACCTGTCATGTGTCTCCTGAAGGCTGATTAGCCGAGCGACAAGTGTCGACGAGAGCCGTAATTCTGTAGAATAAGCACCAAAACAAAGACTCAATTACTTTTAAAGCTACAAACATGTTTGCAGAGAGAACTTTATGAGACCATAAAGAGAAGAAACCTCTTCTTAATTACCAGAGGAGTGTGTGTGTGTGTGTGTGAGGGAAGCAGAGACAGGGAGTTCTTAGTAGCTGTCCATCTGTGTTTGCTTTAGGAGAAGGGCTGTTAGCCTGCAAGTGGTAAAATCAGCATGCAAACATGAGGATCCTCAGTCACATCAACACTGTTCTCTGACACCAGGGTTAAAGACATTCAGTAAAAAGACATATAAACATCACCCATCCAATAATAACCCCGGTTAGCCTATTTCATAATAATGCTATCATTATATCTATTAGAGCCTTGAGAAAGAAGATTGATTTTATTGATTGACAAGTTGGATGCAGCGCTCTAAGTGATGACTTCTGACCCCAGCAAAGGTGTTTATGGGAATTTTAGTGGCTTGTTGGCAGCACGTGGTAAAAATGACTGCTACAACCATAAAGGCGGAAAGAGGGACACAAAATGTGGTCAATGACTAAAATGTATTTTCAATGTCTTGTGGATGTGGTTTCAGTGATTGATTGGATCACAAAAAAACAAAATTTTGGACACTGTTTTAAGCCCTTTAAGCAAAGCTTTTTTTAAAACTCTGATAATAATGACAATTTCGTGATCACCAAATTTGTATATACAGCCCAAGGCTTTGCTTGCGTCAGACATTCTGAGACCTGAAGAACAGAACGGATGGGTGACCTCCCACCCCAAGAGCCGAGTGAACCCCTGAACTCTCTCTCCAGCTACACCCCTCAGTCTAACCCCAGCCTCTGGCTACAACACACAATGGAGCAGAGGTGAGGACGAGGGCCTCCCTTCACACGAGGTTGAATATTAAACTGGGCTGTATTTATCCCCTGAAAAACACTTTTCATGGATGGCTCTAATCCATACGGTCCTTTGTGAGCACCTACTGGCCATGTTTCACAACATCAGAGAGTTGTGGTTTTGTGAGTGGTAGGAGATAATCACAAATCAATAACTCCCTCATTGATTACAGATGTGGCTAAATCCCTGAAAACAGCCCAGGTTGAGTATGCGATTTAAAGCATCGGTACACCACATGGGCATTTAATCTGTTTGAAACGTGAAGAGAGGAGAGGCAAGACACTATGTGTGTGAGAGTGAGCATTTGTAAGATCTTTTAACTCTTATCAGTGTGCATTCTTTTACTGATAACCTAAAGAGCTGATAACATTGTGTTTGTTTTCTTTTGATTCTTTCTATATTGACTACGTTTTTGACTGTTTGTGTGTTTGTATGTGTGTGTGTGTGTGTGTGTGTAAGAGAGAGAGGGAGAACTGGTTATGAGTTCATTTTAGAGAAAAAATTTAATATAAAATATTCATGTTAGATATGACAGTAGCAGTGAAGACGATTACATTTTACTTCCTGTCCCAGAATTGTCAAGTCCAGATCAGTTCTGCAGAATATATTAAGGAACATTGTGCCAACCTTCCCTACTGTACATTCAGTTACCGCTTGCAAGGCGTGTCCCTCAGCAAGGTATACAGAGTCTATCCTTCTCTAAACCATGCACACACACAAGCACAAAATCAAAAACACACACACACACACACACACACACACACACACACACACACACACACACACACACACACACACACACACACACACACACACACACACACACACACACACACACACACACACACACACACACACACACCCGTGTGTAATGCTCTCATGGAAAATGTGCCTTAGTAAAGGTATCGTCTTTGGACTTCAGAGTTTGTGCATTTCTGCCCGATACAGAGAGGAAACTGGCATATCTGTGTCACGTTCTATTTCTGCATACAGTATCCATGCTGTTATCTGCTGGTATTGTAATGAATATCAGTTAGATACTGCGTCAATGAGATAGTTTGATCACAGGTGTACAAAAGGACACAAGTGTAGAAATGAGTTTCTGGCAGGTTTTTTTTCTTTCTTTTTCTCAAGGAGACAATTCAAAGAGACAATGTCAAAAACAAAATGCTATTATTGATATTATCCAAACAACAGTTAGTAGAATATATAAAAGATAATATGTAATATAATAACATATTACATACATTTCTGAATTATTGTAGTTATTATTTTTGAAATAACGAAAGAAGTTTTACGAAAGAAGTCTCTTATTCTTATTTGATCAAAAATACAGTAAAAACAGTATGAAATATTATTACAATTTAAAATAATGTTATATATTTTAAAAAGTGATTTATTCCTGTGATGTAAAGCTGAATTTCCAGATCCTTCAGAAGTTATGAATATGCTAATTTGGCGCTCATAAAAAACATTTCTTATTATTATCAGTGTTGAAAACCGTTGTGCTGCTTGATATTTTTGTGGAAACTGTGATCATTTTTTTTAGGGTTCTTTGATGAATAGAAAGTTCAAAAGAACAGCATTTATGTAAAATATAAATCTTTTATAACATTATAAATGTTTTTGTTACTTTTTGATCAATTAAAAAAATAGCTTTTTGTTTTTTGTTTTGTTTAAGGTAAATGTTGTTCTTCTATCAGCCTTTCAAACCAGAAACCATGTAAGCTTCAAGGAGAATGAATTTACATTAGACTAAAAAAAACCCACCAAAGGCAAATAGGGGACTCTGCCTTCTCATTTCAGAAGTCGACCACTTGTCACTGGTGTCTGGCATATACCTGAGAGTCTGTTTATCCTTCACATATCATCTCTCCCATCAGCATCTTTTTTCACATCTCCCTCTCTATTTCCCATTATCCTTCTGAAAGACAGTGACCACTCTCATCTTACCCCTCAATTTGTATGTATGTATTCAAGAGTCTTTCTGAGGATGCATATTTGTGCAAGGATGCCCTATAAATCTGTCAGCGACCAGCAAAGCAGTCTGCACAATGCAGGGAGGAGATCACAATGATGTCACCTTCACTCGCACTGAAATCCAACCAGTCAACACGACTTAAGAGTCAAATGATTTAATAATATTCAGTTTCCACAAGATGTGAGTTATCATGCCCGATGATGCACCGCTATTAAAGGCTGAAGCTGGATTTGTTCCTCTAAAGCAGAGCAGATGATCACTGGTCCCAGGCCTGTGCAACTGCTGCTGATCCATATCCAAACACACCAGCCCTCATCCCTGATCCAGTAGGCATCCCTGGAATTTGGGCCCTCGGCTCCCCTCCCGTCCTCCTGCTCACCCTAAAGCCCCGCTCCATCTCCTCCTAATCTCCCGCTCAGACACCCTGAATTAACGCCACATTCTCCGCAGATAAGAGTTTAATGCATGTCTCTGAAGCATCGGACGTCAGCAGCATTGATGGGGAACAGAGATGTAATATGTTGCGTCTATGGTCACTCAACATCTGAGATGCCATTAGAGCCCATTTTTCAGCTTGCTTGAGGCTTTCGCACACAAACGCCACATCTTTTTCAATGCATGAAGCAACGTCAAGCCGTTTAATGATATGACCTGCCCTTATACTTTCTTATCACACACAAGTATAGTACCAGTAGGCAATCCATGTGCTGTCCTGCTAGCTTAGCATTCACTAACAAAAAAAGTACTACGGTATTACCATGTTTGTTAAGACATGTTACATGGATACTGGCACTTTACCATGGCACTGCCACAGAACATTGTTGTAAGGGTCTCATAATTCCACTACAAAAGCAGAAAAAAATCAGTTTCTCCATGTGCTCGTTTTCCCTTCGCAGAGATTAGCTTAGCCTAGCATCTAACTCAATAAGCAAGTTGGCCAAGAACTCTGAGTCACCAGAACAAACAAAGAAACACCCTCCGCTGTATACGAACTCACACAGACACACACAGAGAACAATTACAGGAGACCTGTTGGTACTCAGAGAGCAGCGTCGTTGCAATGTTTACCAACGGATTTAGGAGTAAATCTGCCCCCTACATTCCTATTGAGATTCAGACTGAGCCTTAAGAGAGAGCAGGATTACTGGCCGGTCTCTATAGACCCCACTGTACACAGTCCTCGGCCTTAAAAGAGCCTGAAAAAAAAACATGCCACAACAGACAGACACACAGCGAGAAAGAGATTAAAACCATTAAAAGTTGAATTTGCTGTTCTAAATATCTGAGACAGCGGGTGCAAATGTCTTATTAACGGGTCTTGTCGTACTAGACAGTTCAGGGCTATCAAGCTCCAAAAAAGACAAAGCAATATCATAAAAGCGACATTAAATTAGTCATATATTAAGTTTTCTGAATCCATATAGCTCAGTATGAGGAACAGACTTAAATTTAGAGGGATCCCATGTGTAAAAGAAGCATAATTGTATGTAATGTGCAAATCTTAAAAGTATATGCTACATTTAAAAAAAACTGTACTTGCAGATAATATAATATGAATGAAATAAAAGCCACTTACGTGTATTTAAAGCGGGCACACTTTCATGACTGTTTCTTAACAGACTTAACTGGACTTTTTAAACCTACTAATTTTTTTTTGCTTTAAAGTACATTTAAAATCATAATGTTTTGCTTTAAATAATTTGATATGTTGGCTAACATACTAACAAAAGCACAAAATACTTACATTTTCATAATAATTTTCATTGTGTCATTCGATATTACATTAAAAAGTTATTTATTTTAATTCATTACAAATGTGTAATTAATTACAAATATATTTAAATAAATGACAAGTTTCAATAGAAATTACATTCAGTACACCTTAACCATATGTTAAAGAAAACTGAAGTAATTATGAAATTACACAACAATGTATTTATGTCCTTAATTGGGTAAAAAAAAAAAAGAAGCTGTTCAGCTATTGCATTAATTATAAATTTAAACTATAATGCATTTTTATTTAATTGCAAATAACATGCAATTAAATGTCCGAAATAAGTACTAAAAGTATGCTAAAGTGTACTCCTTTTTCACAAGGGATAGTTCACTCAAAATATAAAAGTCTGTCATCATTCACCATGTTGTTTCAAACCTGTATGACTTTCTTTCTTCTGTGTAACACAAAATAACACATTTATAACAGTGTGTGTGTGTGTGTGTCCATACAATAAAAAAGTCAAGGGGGTCCAATTTTTGTTTTTTGACCAAAGTGCTCTTCAAAATATCAGTCATACAGTTTTGGAATGATTTGAGGGTGAGTAAATTATGAGAGAATATTCCATTTTGGATGAACTATCACTGTACGTTGTTATTTAGTAGTGCTCAGTACAGTCACAGTTATGTTGAGTAAGCTTCCAGTATCTGCAGTAATACTAAAATGAATGGCCATCATGCTAGCAGTGACTTATGAGGGAGAATGCAAATACAGAGCTAATCTTACTGCATACAGTGTTTACCGTTGTTGTACGGACAAGTATTCTCTTTTTAACCATGCACTGAATCACTGGTTGGAAGAGTTAAATCTTGGTTTATGTAAGACATTTATATATGAAACTATAGCAGCTCATACTGTAGTATGAAGTATAAACTTTAACAGCAAGTTTATAACAACTATATTAACATAAAAAAAATACTTATACTTCTGTATTTGTAACAACAGAGTTAACCTGTGCTGTGCAGTCAGAATCACAAACAAATGATTTGTATGACTCTGTTCTTTTAATTAATCATTCAGAAAGACTCACAAATGTATGCCGGTTTGAATCAGTTTCACAAATCGTTCACTGAATAACCTCAACAAATCCATCAGAGCAGCTACTGTATCCAAAATATGACTCACTAAACTGCAAGTTCCATGTCAATGAATCATTAGTCCACTTCAATGAATAAGACAATAATATGACCAACTGAACGAAAAGGGAATAAATAACATTTTTTCACTCTAAACAGTTTGTGGTGGGTCTTGAGATTGATTATACCTTACTAGGTGGTTTATACCTCTGGATTATACCTCTTGTTTCTCTTAGCATGAGAAAGTATACATATGTAAAATGTATATTTTAGTGCAGTCAAATCGATTAATTGCAATTAATTAATTCTAAAATAAAAGTTTGTGTTTATATGTGTGTTTAAATATATATATATATATATACACACAAATATAAATAAAAAATATATAAACATTATATAAACACAAACTTTTATTAATCGCAGATTCGCGATTAATCAATTTGACAGCAGTACTGGATGCATGAATGAAATGTACAGGTATGCAGTATGCCGTATACATAATGGCCAACGGATCCCATTCATCCTTGTACTACTGATACATTGATTATAGTCACACACACTGCTGCTTGAATATACATGACTACTACAACGGTATTCCCTTGCTTTTGATGCTTCTTGTACCATAAATCCAGTCTTTGCTACCACATATCACACATGCTGGCTGCTAATACTGAATGATTCCTATTCATGGTTATGAAAGAGAGAGAATCTTGGCTCTTCCACAAGACACATGAGAATTATTATTGAGGTTTATGTAAACTCATAACCTTGCTCTCGGTCAGAATTAATCTATGATTATTATGCATGTTTACACACTAGGATTCTTAACGTACCCTAGCACACACACACACACACACACACACACACACACACACACACACACACACACATCATTTACGAAACGCAAGCAGATTAAAGCCAATTTTCAGCTTGTTCAAGTTCTATTTTTAGCTGTTGGATTTTTCAGTTCAAACCTCACTGATCACGCCGACATCAAAAAGAAATAGTGATAGAGGAGGGAGCGAGGGCAAAAGAGAGAGAGAACAGGAGTTTTAAAGTGACACGCAATCTGCCGCATTCGAGAGAAAGGAGAGCGAGAGAGTGAGAGAGAGGGACTTAGATGAAACAGACTGAAAGAGGTTGAGAGAGGACTCCTCTCTTACTACTAATGACTGAGGGGGTGGACAAAGAGCCACGTCTCTTCCCCCGTTCTCTGTTTCTTTACTCAAAAAGCTGCCATCACCCTATTCACCACTCCTTTTATTTACCCCTTACACACATACACAAATATGAGGAGCTGAGAGTTTGTTTTATCTGATTGGTTGAGATATCTGTTTTAGATGATACAGCTTGTCCCAGTGTTCCATCATTCAGCTTGGGTCCATCACTTTTAGCCTTAAAAAAAAAAAAAAAAAAAAAATCCATGCTTGCAACACACTGGCCACCTGTCCAGGGTGTTCCCCCTCCTGCAGCCCGAGATGCTGGGATTTGCTCCAGCATTCCCGTGACCCTGCAGAAGGCTAGCAGTTTAGAGAATGGATGGATGGATGCTTGCAAAGCAACATTGCATAAGATACTGAAGGTCATGATAGACAGGGCAACTTTTTTTAGCAAAAAATATGCTTAAATTCTAAATGCAATAAATGATGGATGTTTGCAAACAGAGATGATAGTTTTTTTTGTGGGCGGAGCCCTGGGGACAGAAAATGAAAGTTGTGCAGTAGCAGTAGCAGGGAAGCCACGGAGAAAAAGAATAAAAAATGTAAGTTTATGTCTCACAATTCTGACTTTATTTTTCTTGCAATTCCGAGTTTATCTCTCACAATTCGGAATAGAAAAATCAGAATTGGGAGATATAAAATCGTTATTCTGTCTTTTTTTCTTATAAAGTCCGAGATATTAACTCGTAACTGCGGTAAAAAATGTAGAATTAATTAGAAAAAATGTTGAATGTGTTGTATGTTTGAATGTTATCTATGTAAAATGTTATAGGTTTAAATATTCATGCTGTAACTATAGGGTTAATACATTATGTCCGCTTTGATCTGCATATTTGAATATTATAGTTTACATCAAATTCATGCTTTAGACTAATCATCGCAGGTTTCATCCATCTAGTCCGTGGCCTGCAACCATAAATGTCTGCGTTTGGCTTCAAAGGGCTTCTTCATCTTTTCTGACATCCAAAGACACACGACGAAAAAATGTTCTCTTATTCTGTGAATTTTAGCCATTTTCCTCCACTTTTTACCACTATTTTTCAGCCACCACAATACGTGCATGCGCAGCTGCAAGTGACGTAACTGACGTCTGCTCCCAAATGGTCTGTATTTTATGCGGTGTTGATTCTTAAATAAATATATGTTGTTTAAAAACGAGAATATTAGACAAAAATACTCATGAAGAATAGGATTTCATAGAACACAACTGTATTCTGCTGCTGTGAGAAAGTATTCACAGTCTGGGTGCAAGACACTCTCTCCCCGTAATTCAAGACCTGTTTGAACCTGTTTGTTGGGTGCACATGTTTGTGTCACAGTTTGGCAACTTTATTTTGACCGCCTCCTGTCACAAAGCTCATCAGCAGCTCGTGTTAAACGAGTCCAAAAACCGTTGCGACCCTCCCACCAACCTCTAACCCCACACCACCGGAGAAACAGCAAGCCAAAGAGTGTGTGAGAGAGCGTGAGAGAGAGTAAAAGAAAGATAGTCAGAGGGGATGAAAGAGCAGAGATTATCTCTAAATAAACTCTGTCAGGCAGAAAACGGTAGGAGGCTGACAACGAAGCAACCTCAGTCCCAAATCTCTCTTTCTGTTTAACATGGCCTCTCTCCCTCCCTCACAGTATTTTACTTTCTGGCCAACAATAGTAGGAGGTGCGAACTGCAGGCCTCATAAAGGTGGACTGTATAGGGATAAGAGCTTTTGTTGGCAAAATACAAATTACACATCTCCCAGTACTCTCCCTCTCCTTTTCATTCATTTCTTTTGTCTGTCTTTCCCTCCCTCCAGAGCTTCTCCCAGTGGTCTACATCAAAATTTCCCTCTCACTCCTCATCAATATCGACTCGGCTGGTTGAGAACGGCTAGGCCTACTTCGAATGTATCAAATGTAATAAAAACATTTCTGGGCATAATCTCCTCTCATTCTGTAAGATTTTAATTGCGACACTATGCATGGTAATCACTCAACAAATAAGGGTGTTTGAATGACTGTATATTGCACACATGTGGTCGCAAAGTATCCAGGACATGAGAGATGAAATCACATACTGAGTTGTGGGAAGCTGACTTTTTAAAAAATACAGTATAATACAGAAGATCATATATACCCTAACCAGAGGAGTATATTTTGCAGTTACCCCATTACTCAGTCAGGCTATGGTGGGGTAAGATTTTGATTTCCTTTACCAAAACTATAAAAACAGAAAAATAGCAATATAAAGGCAGCCAAAGTGTTAAAAAATTCAGCAATCCAATTTAATATTTGCAAAATGTGCTGAAATAGCACTGCAACATGAGTATGTAAATAAAGTCATTAAATAAAGCAGACAACCTTTCTATGTAAATTAGGCTCATTATAAATCGCACCTAATTCAGAAAATTCAGCATTATTTTCTTGGTTTAATTAACATTGTGCTAGCCTATTATGGCCCAGGAAAACGTGCAGGTGGTAAAGAAATTTTCATTCTGGAGATGCTTTTGGGTGAATTTTTGTATTGATCATGGCAGCAGTAATTCATTACATAACGATTATATGACAAAGTGCATTATGCTGTAACAAAGGCTTATCCAGACGTGCTGTGTAGTGGAGCACACTTTTAAAGAACCTATAGTTCGATGCTTTAGAGTCCTTTATTTGTTTGTTAAACTTGCGCAGTAGTCTTTGATTCACCAACAAGAACTGGTTCATAAGTGCCACGGACGTGACGGACTGTAAAGAGGCGATTGCACGAACAAGCTCACAAGCCCACGAGGGAGTTACGTTGCGCATGTGCGGGATACGGGAACGTACGCAAACGGCAATGCACTGCTGCAACACATTTTCTCTTGGACGAACGGTAGGCCGATTGAACACACGTGTTGATTTAATACGTGTATTAAAACTAAAGTTGTTAAAGTAGACTAACAGTAGCTGATTTGAATATGGGTGCCTGAAAACAAAACAAGAGCTGAATCCGAAATCCTCCCTAAACCCTCAATCACTAATCCCTACGTTAGTCCAAATAATAGTCTACTGTTCTGTTCACTTGAGTGAATGAAAACGAGTGAGCGAATTCGGACAGCCGATGAGTGTACATCGGCTGTACACTCGTTATTGCGGTGCAATCTATAACTTTCATATGGTTTCGGAAACCACTACAAATGGCTGTCCCCTCAAATAATGCCATATTTTAGGTAGGGTGTGATTTCAGATTCAGCCAAGGAAGCCTACGCCTGTCGTTTTAGATCGGTCTGTTTAATCATCTTGCCTGTGTTCCTTTGTTCTCCTTTTCCCACCGTAATCGGTTACCATGGATATTCATTTAATCATCACATCTGTTCATTATTTCATCACCATGTGTTGCCTATTTAAAGGGGTGGTTGATTATGATTTCACTTTTCTAACTTTAGTCGGTGTATAATGTTGCTGTTTGAGCATAAACAACTTCTGCAAAGTTACTACTACGTTCAAAGCAATTTCTTTTTAAGGACTATAACACTACACGACATTCCTCCCGGGTTAGTGACATCACAAACCCTAAAATTGACATAAACCCTGCCCCCGGAACACGATTTATAGATTATCAAGACAGAATATGCTAATCAATGACTAGAAGATAATTACACATAAGCTACATTAATTCATCAACTAACCATTCAGAAATGTTGTCTACATGTTGTCACTTTTTCTTGAGTCTCTCCATCTTTCTGACTCCGGTTTGAACATAAAAGGCTAAACATTTGTGAAATTTTCAGTGCATGTCTGTGTGAGGTAATCAAATCTGCTAAGGACACAAGTTGTTGTAGCTCCGGTGCGTTTTTGCTCACCCTCAAAAAGTGACAACTTTAACATGCTATATAAAAATATCTGTGGGGTATTTTGAGCTAAAACTTCACATACACACTCTGGGGACATCAGATATTTATTTTGCATCTTGTGAAAAGGGCATTATACCACCCCTTTAAGTTCCTCAAGTTTCCCCTCATTCTTTGTCCAGTATTTTGTGCATGCATGGCACACTGTTTTAAGTTCTTGGCTTCTGTTATAGACTGTCAATATTTCATCTTTGTCCTTTGACTTAAACCGTTACAGAGCCATAGTTAGGGGAGCAACATATTTAAGTTCTGACAGTAATAACGAAACTGTAGTGGATAGAAGTTCAGTGTATAAAAACCATCACTGACACCTCGTGGAGTTTGTTTTGATACGTGAGGCTGTGTGCTGCACAGAGCAGGGGCCTGTACCATGATGGTAGTTGAACAAACTCAGGGTTACAGGATTAGTTTCGAGGTGACAAAACCAAACCAATCCAACCAGGCTTTGTTGGTACCATGATGATGCTGATCATCAACTTTCTCTGTCAACTCAGGCTTTGATTCTGAGTTTAGGTGTGACATCAAGCAAACAGCCAATCACATGGTAAAGAGAGAAACTGCGATTCATTTCTCGCGAGAGAAGCAGCGCAATTCACTTCTCTCTTCTGCAGAATATTACAAGATTTAAAAATGTTAAGAATTAAAACAAATTTACACAGCAAGAAGAAAATAGCTGTCTATGAAAGAGTAAGAGTAACTAAAAGAAAAAGTCTTGCTATATCAGTGCAAGTAAAAGTTGTGACGTTAATTTATACAGTTGATAAAGGTATAGAGAGAATTGAACATTTAAGCTCACATGTAATCATTTTATAGCTTTATCTATTGATTCTAAAGTGTATTTATATTACCTTCATATATTTATTCATTTAAACTGTGCGTAATAATAATTGATCAACTAAAAATGTGTGTTCGATTAAGGGTATACAGCCTAATATCTTAATCATACAAAATTATTATTCTAAATAAGCATTAGTTAAAGCCAGAAGATTTTGTCTCTAAAAATCATTTGCTATGTAGTGACCTTTAATTTGGAGTAGTAACAGGTGGAGTGACTTTATCCTTTGCTCACAGCTGATTGGTCCAAGTTCGGTTTGCAACCTTCTGGAACATAACCTGCCCTGGACCAGGTTAGCCGTGGAGCACAAGTTACTATGGCGATGAACACTGCTAAAAACCAAACCACTTTTATAGTGCCTAAAACCCAGGGTTGGCGCAAACTAACTGAAACATACCCGGCTATCCACCTAAACCGGCTTCATATACAGTACACTGTGGCCTACATGTTTTCATATAATTAATACATTTGTTGACTACATGTGGAGAACAGCAGTATGTTCGCCATAGAGGCTGAGAGGACGCTAACATTACCTCAAGTGGTTAAAACAATGTGACAAAAACACAAGCAAGCCCGACCCAAATGTTTAATGCCACAGAAAAGCAGAAAAGCATTTGATTTCAGTTATGTTTCACCATCACTAATATATATTTTGATTAGATAATCGCCAAGTGTTCTAAAATAGAATGTGTATATACATAGAATGTCTAATTTCAATGCTATGGCGTTTGTGTTGATATTTAAAGATGGCCATCTTTAAGCATGACTTTTTAAATTGATATGAAATGGTAACACTTCAGAATAAGAGTCAATTTGTAACATTAACTAAGGTTAATACTAGTATTGTTAATTGTTAATTTCAACATTTACTAATACATTTTAATTTTTTTAAATTGTATTAGTTAATGTTCTGTGAATTAACATAAATGAGTGTAATTTAAAATCCTAGTCCCAGACTAAAATGCATGTTTGAGCTGTTTTGACTGAAAGCAACCTGCACTGACATATCTTGAAATATGTCACTGTTTTATCAGAATGCAAAGTTGTTAACCAGTAAAGTTTTCTTTCTAAGGCAAGTTTATAAAAGCTGCTTAAATTTCCTCATTTAACTAAGGCCTTATCCTGATTTAATCTAAGCCCTGACTGTAAAACCAGGCCTATAAGGCCTAAAGTTCACTTAAAGAATTTAAAGTATACTTGCAGGATAAAAAAAGTATACTTTCATAAACTAAAAAATGCAAGGATTTAAATAGTAAACTATACCTAAAAGTTAACTTGTAGTATGGTTGCTGTACAAATGAAAAATGCAGTTGTGTACTCAAAGTTTATTACTGTTACACAAAGTATACTTAAAAGTATACTTTTATACACTAAAAAGTGGGACAATTTAATATAATATAATTTGAAATAATGCATGTACAAGTATACTACTAGTACATTGTTAGTATACCTGCTACTTGAACCTTTCTTAAGTATACTTAATAAAATGCTATAAAACTTGAAGTATACTTATTTTTTTGTATGGGCTAGGACATTTACAGTATGGGCCTTTATAAAGACAAGTTTCTCCCTCAAAGCCTAGTTTTTCATCCTCATTAATTTCAGAGTCTTACCTGGCTGTCTTTACATGTATTCTGTTTGAACCCATGGCAGATTGTGGTAGTCTGCTGCATCCTCCACAAATAACGTAGGCCACATTAGAAAAAATATGGTGCTATAGTGAATTTCCTCTTTGAATATAATATGAGTAAGGAACACATTTCTTTAGCCATGTGTTGATGAAGGTGTCCTTGATCCGTACTGATGGGGCTGTGGGGGTGTATGAAGCAAGACCATCCTGCATACACTTATGAGATCAGGAAGGCATTGAGACACTCACCCAGACTGAGGTGCAGAGGGAAGAGCTGTCTGAGCCTCTGTAAACCTTTCACCTCTGTGCCAACCTGAGAAAAAGCTGTTGGATGCCAGATTGTCTAGGTCTGTGTTTTTTCTCCTAGTCTTGGGCATTAGCCGCTCTTTGAAGAGCCCACTGACTGATGAAGACCAGGTGTGACTATGTGCCTGAGTGTGTATGTGTGACAGAGAGAGAATAGGACAGACAGGGAGAAAGAGAGCGAGAAAGGAAAGAGACAGAGCTTAAGTACGTACACGCTGTTGGTAGGAATGACTCTTATGTAAGTGTGTATTTATATGTGCCCTATCCTCTGGGTACAAGTTTGTATACAGATTTGGCTACACGCATTTTAGAAGTTTGACACTACACTGGAAATCAGGGATTTAAAGTCAGTAAAAAGTAATACGTTTATACAGCAAGGATGCATTAAATTAATCTAATGTGACAGTAAATACATTTATCATACCACAAAGGATTTCTATTTAAAATAAATGCTGTTCATCTTAATATGTTTGTTACATTGTGACACAATCATGAGTGTATCACAAAGTATTAAATGTATTATAAATGTTTTCAACATGATAATAGGAAATGTTTCTTGAACATCAGCATGAATGATTTCTGAAGAAATACTGTCAGTGCGTAGTTCAAGGAGTTCAGTAAAGTTGGCAATATATTCACAGATTCCAACTTCCTGGCTCAAAAACTCGTGAGCTAAACGTTGTTAAAACACAAATGACACCTCTTTCCAATAATATTAAAGTAGACAACGAGCTACAACCTAATTTTCCTCAACGAGGCTTATAATATCATAATGAGCAGGCGGCTGAGAGACCAGTCCGAAGGGACCGTCTGCAAAGTGCAAAACCTGAAAAATATCACTACAAAAATAGTCATTAATGTTACACACTGTAGTGTCACCAAATTCAGTTTACACATCAATGGTCCCCTACTGGTCATATTACAACACTTAGTTAGTTTGATAAAATTAGCTTTTGCATATATATATATTTTTTTTATGATTAATTATGAAAAATATTCAATAACTTCACTGTAACAAACTGTGCTGTCATCAAATTCAGTTCACACATTTCGCTCTCCTGCTGGTTATACTACAACACTTAGTTTGATAAAATGTCTTTTTGCATAATTTTTTTTTTTTTTTTTTATGATTTATGAAATAAAACCAATAACCAATTTTATTAGAAAAAATATTCAATAACTTAACTGTTATATAGTGTAATGCCATCAAATTCAGTAAGCAATTATCATGCAAAAGCTATGGTTGTGTAACTGTTAGCTGGGTACAAACATCATTTGTGTAAACTGAACAGAATGGGCCTATTTAATTTTTATGTGATATCACTTGCCAAACTAAGTGTTGTAGTATAACCAGCAGGAGAGCAGTGATGTGTGAACTGAATTTGGCGACAGTATAGTGTTACAATGAAGTTATTGAATATTTTTGTAGGAACACTTTTCGGGTTTTGCCCTTTGCAGATGGTCCCTTTAGACTTGTCTCTCAGCCGTTGAGATATTATAAGGCTCGTTTTGAGGGAAATTAGGTTGTAGCTGTCTACGTTAATTGGAAAGAGGTGTCATTTGTTTTTTAACAACGTTTAGCTCATGATTGATCCGTGAAGTTTGAATCTGTGAATAGCTCGCTGTTGCCAACTTTACTGAACAACTAAGCACTGACTATATTTCTTTATAATAACCGCTCCACTGCTAAAGTACGGAGCTGTCTGAAACACTGCCACAGGTTTTGCGAGATATCGCAAATATTCTTTGCGAGAGAACGCAAAGCTTTGAAAAATATTTTTTCCTCCCATCATATTTTTCCACCACCATGTCCCTTAATGGGTAAAGTATACTGCAGCTTGTAGCGTGGTAACAATTATCAGGGGCGGACTTAACCATTAGGCAAAGGTCGGCAATTGCCTTGGGCCCCGAGCTACCTAGTGGCCCCCAAAATGCCCCATTAAATTATACTTAAGTTTTTGTTTAGTTTTTTACTTTTCGCAAATTATATATTTCTAAAAAGCATTTGCGAAAAAAGGCATCAAATCATTAGTGTCGCAGACAGGAGAGGGCCCCCCACCATTGGACTATTCCATTATCTCATTAGGCTTGTTTGAGATGCGCCTTGCCTCGCCTGAAGTGTAGTCGAGAGTAGGCGGCTGCAGTGAGGGGAGGAGTGAAAAAAGCGCAGGCAAGACGGACAGTTCTCTCTTCTCGCAGTGGATCAGACACCTGTGAGATCAAAGACTGATATCGCGGGATTCACGGGATTCACGCTCGTGCAGGTGTTGCTAATAAACTGGATGTAATTTAAGTTCTGTTGCTTTTATATGAAAATAAATATAATGAACAAGACATCCCAAGTAGCCTACTTGTTGTTTAATTCCATATTCCAAATACGTGTTTATCAATATTTTTTCTTTAATACAGACGTGTTTTATATAGGCCTATATATTTTTATATTTTTTTTTTTAATAAAAATGACATCACATAACCCACATCGCACTGTCAGAGCGTTTATTCACACATAACGTACACACATAAAACATGATTAGTTTTAACATTCAAACATTTTAAAAGAGAACAATACATCACGGTTGTTTAAACCAATGAGCATTGAGCTGTTTCGTCAGCAAGTTGTTTCCCATCATGCTTTTGATCAGCGCAGTCGGTGGAGAGCAACTGCGCGCGACTGCAGAATCCGACACGTGCGCCTTGCGGTCGCGAGAGTTTTTTGACATACGTCGGCATGACATCAGAGCCAGGCGGACCACTCTCGGACACATTTCTAACCGGCATGCATCTCGCGCTGATCACCGGTGATCGGTTCTGCGCAGATTTTGCCCATCTCAAACAAGCCTACTTTCTGCGTGCGAAAGTGACAAGGCTGTAATGCGCCAAAAAACTGATGGAGAAAAAGAAGTGATTGACAGACAGTGTAGGCTACAGAGTGACAGACAGAGAACCTACCCAAGCGGTGCTGAAAAAGCAGGAAGCGGGAGGAAAGCAAAACGTTTTTAGCAAAATTGCAGAAGGTAACAAACTTTTTTGTGATGCCCGGTATGTGCTAACGATGTTACAAGTCCATGGCCGTAACCAGCTATGAGGTGGCCGAGGCAGACCCGGCGCCAGACACAAATTCACGGACGGGCATACATTTTTTTCAGGGGGGCACAAATGAGATAAACCTAATTTCCTAATTGCTTAATATAAAGGAACGTTAATGAATTGAATATGTATGATAGAAATGATAATGATCGATAGTAGCCTAGATAATGTACTGACGCTAACAATTTGTGCTGTTTAGGCTCGCGCAGCCTCTCGATGAAAATAGGCCTAACTGCAGCTCACACAAAGAAACTCAGTTAGCAGCACACTGCGTTAAATTTTTTTTTTAATGTGCAAGTTAGTTTTTATAACGTTATTTATAACATGAAGCAACACCACACGACCAAGTGCTGAATATCATCACGATTGAAAATGTAACACTACGACAGTTCAATAAGTAATTCATATTAAGTCACTTACATTTTAGATGCAATATTGACTTTTTGTTATATTTTAGCAGTGAAAATAATTCCAATCCAAACAAAGATCCCAGCAGAAACAGAACGCATCTCAGATAGTCAACCGTGTTTTCGTTACTAAATGATTCAGTGTTTTCAAACGAATCGGTTGAGTCAAAGATTCAGGGCCTTTCTCAATCTGTGTTCTTGTCTGTACTTGTGTCCTTGTGTTCTTGTGAAACGTCATCTTTTGTGGCCCAAGTACTGTCCCAATACACAAGTTTGCATTTTGGCAAGAACAGTTAAAAATCCCGGATGTGTTCTTGACACGCCCATTTTACCGAGGATGCATCGGTTGGTAACTTGTGTGAACTTGACGGCAGAAATATCCCAGCATTCAATTCGGCATTCGAGGAAGGAGAGGCAGGTCAATACAGTATTTCGTTTTTCTACAATTACGTACACTATTTCATCACTAAATTCACTTCTGAGAACACTTGATGCGAGAAATCAACTGTGTAGATTTCAAATATTGGCATTTTTACGAAAATTTATGGCTAATCGAAAATGTGCTCAAACGTTTTCGGAAGTGAGAATCTCCATAAACGCCTGCGGGTGTAACGTTAGCTATCGAGCCAACTGGCCAGTTTGCTCACAGACTCGTTTTTTCCCACAGCCAAGAGACCATTGCAGCCTGGCTGTTATCGTCAATAATTCTCGTTATGTTTGGGTACTGCAGACGGTGTCTGTGCGGGGGTATTATTGCGCAATACCAGCAAGAACACATCGTCTCAAACTGTCAGCAGCGTTCTGTGTGCTCGTCACCTTGTGAGTTCATTCTTCCAAGAACAACTAGCAAGAGCGTTCTCCCCAAGAACACAAGTCCGTTCTTTGAATTCTTGGTTTTGAGAAACACCCTCAATGACCCATTCATGAACGACTACTTTTTTCTTGATGAATGAGCTATTTGAACGAATCGTTTGAACAAATGATTCTATGACTCGCTTAATAACACCGCTTATCACTTACCGCCATCTACTGGCGGTTTAGTTTCATGTTTAAAAGTGTCATTCTTTTCAACTTTTCTTATTTGTATATATAAAAAAAAAAGATTTAAAACGATCTCATAACATTATTTAATGTATATTATTTAGTGTAAATAATTTAATTTGATTGGTAACAGTCCTATAGTGTCTTATTCTAATTTAATTTATTGATCAAATAAAGAATTTAAAATGAAAGAGGAATCATTAAGATATATAATCATATATTTAATAAAATTAGGGAAAATGTCCTTTATAAAATTAAAAATATCACAAATATGCAGATTTAAATATGTCAAAGCTGATTGAACTCTGATGTGAATAGGCCTTTCACTTGTCACAATGTCAAGCCCTGACACGTTTTATTTATTTATGAATTCATTGTTCATTCGTCAATATCTTTTACAGTAGCCTATTGATAAAAATATAAATAAAAGTGCAAACAAGCAAGTACTGGTGGTTGGTGGACTCCCGCGGGCAATATAACGCGGGAGAATCAAACGATTCGTGGGACTTCCTATCTAAATAAAACATCCAAAAACAAATAAATTGTTATGCATCTATTGCACAAAAGCAATAAGAACAACTAAACAAAATAACGATTTACAGTCGCAATTAGGTAGAGTTTCTATTTATAACGTGTTTTTGCAGCGTTGTGCCATGTAGCCAATCACAGACATATGTGTTGATTTCTAAAACGCAATGGCCAATCAGATGCGTTTCAGATAAAATCCACTCACCGCTCAAAACTTTGGTGTTTTTGTTCAGTGATGAATTCTGCATGCTGGCAAATCCTCTTATTATACCAAACAAAGTGTTGACATTATGAAAGATTCATTGTGCAGTCAGCTTCATTGATAATAAAAGAGCTTTGTGAGATCGCGATGATCGAGATGTGGGACGTGACGTAGAGTTGATGAAGGGAGACAGGCTCGTCCAGGCAGGCGCGGAGTTTGCGGGGGGGGCAGGGGGAGCATTGCCCCCCCTGGTGGCTGAAACCCGTTTAAATTTTTTTTTTGCATTGTAAAAATATATATATATTATAAATATTTTAAATAACACAAAACAACTAAATGGTGGTAGGTAATACACATCTGATTTTATATACTGCTTTAGTAAAAAAAAAACGGCAATGGAAACAGGTTTTGCGCATTTACAGTCAGCTGACTTAGAGAAGACGCGGGGATAATAATAATAATTATTATCATCATTATTATAACATTTATTAGGCTACATATGTAGAAGACGCTTATCAAAAAAAAAAAGGAACAAAGCAATTCGTCACATATCATTCATAATACAGGGCTAAGATGATCACAAATAGGCTAAACAAGATTTTGACGCATATCCAAGTGTGTGTGCGGAATGTGGAGTGCGCACTGGATGGCACGGAGGCGCGGGGCGCGGGCGCGAACACTTGCATTTTCCTATCAACAGTGGAAACAACTTAAAATAGGCTAGCCTACTCTATCATTTCTGGTCAGAAAATAATAATACATTATTCGCAACTACTTTTATTTGTGTACACTCGCAATAACAAGAAAACGTTGTGCTTTTGTAAAATAAAATAAAACAACCAGGCGCGCTTCATGGTCTCCGTGAACTGAAGCGCTATAACTGAAACAAAATAGCCTAAGCTAAAGCTTGAAATGTCCACTTTAAAACGAACAAATTCGAATCGAAAGCTAATACCTTCTGATTATGTAATCCGTATGAGAGGTGCATTTCTCTCTAAAGGTGCATCCTTACAGCGGAGATGGAGATATGTTTTAGCCGACACTGATTTTTTATTAATAAACAATTAAAATGCCTTGTTATTTTTTCAGACACATTTATTAATTATTATAGCCTATAACTCACCTATAAATCTCCTTTCTGTAGCCTGTGGTTATCTTCTCATTCAGCACTACGGGAAAAATATAATTTCCAGGTTCTAATTTGGCCTTAGAAAACCAGTTATATCTACATTTTTTTTTCATATTAATTTGTCAATATTTTAAATGTTTAATAAAGGGGCAAAAAGTCATAAACAAAAATCTGAAAATTCGTCCATATTAATTATTTTGCGCAGCATTTGGTGTGTAGCAGTTAAAATTTAAATTTTGGTGTTCGACTTTGCGTTTTAAAAATACAACCGTTTATTTTTCGTTTTGCAATTACGGGTTAAATAAGGAAAAACGAATGGACACAAAAGTACACTGACCGTTTGGACATAATACGAGACAGAGTTCTTTATTAAATTCATAAAAGAAACAATAATTACAGGAATACTGGATTCTAAACCTCAAAGAAATGCCACAATCAAGACCTCGGAGCAGAAATGAGGGAGAAACAGCCAGGAACTCTTAGGCTATAGGCTATGTGCCGTTCGCAGTATAAGGGTCTGCCATTAATGCTTGGATAACACCACGTCTCCTTCCATTAATAATAATAATGTCTAGTGCGGTGGCTGTGATATAGCCTAGGCTTTAAACCTACCATGCGTTTACCATGATTTTTGGAATGACTTATCGCGAGAGGAAAAAAATACATTTTAGTCGCATAACATCGGTTAATTAATGGAAACGCCGTCATTTCGCAATAGTTTTTTTATGGACATTTAGAAAAAGTCGCAAAGGTTTTGCGCAAATCTGTAATGGAAACGCGCCTAATGATTACTACATGAATGAATGAATGCTACAATGATTTTTTTTTTGCCCCCCCTGGCTCGAATGTCAAACTCCGCCTATGCGGTCCAGGGCGGGCACTAGTGACTCACAGGGCGGGCCAGGCCCCCCAATGCCCCCCCATGGCGCCGGGTCTGGGCCGAGGTCTGGAACTCTGTCATTTTTTACATTCAAAAATAAAATGTCAAGCTCTCTGAATGATTAATTAGCCGTTTAAACCACCTCATATGAGTGTTTGCAATTCATGTTGCTGCGAGAAGCTAGCGCAGTGAACGGGGCTTGAGAGCGCGCTGTGAGTGAGGGCGCGCGCGGGTGCCAGATCCAGTGTTGCCAGATCCACCTAATGGAAAGGTGGCAGTAGTCTTCTGGGCCTGTTTTTCTGATTTAATGTGACACTTTAGAAAGTTATTAAAGTGGAAAGTTGCATGTTAGGGTTAATGATATATTAATCTTATTTCCAAAAGACAATAATCCGAATTATTTCGGATTTTTTTTTTCGTCTTGTTTTTCGTGGCAATATCTGGCAACATTTTACTGTCGTCATTAATAAAAAAAAAAGCTTATAGACAAACTGTAATTGCATAAAGCTACCACATTCGGTAAGACAAACGCAATGATCATCGTGATTATCTGTAAGAAATGTATAATAACACTATCAGAAACTATAGCATAATACGGATCTGTATGAATGAAATTTGCCAAATAACTTACTAGCCAGCAGGAAGACGGCTCATGCTGTTTAGTTAACCTTTCACAAAGTCATCATAAAAACATTAATTAAAGCAGTGTTTCTCAATCTATTCAGTCAGCATATTTGTGTTTGATCTGTGTGAATTACAGAAATATAAGACTTGCTAGACCTACTTTTGTTCTATATTTCTTTGCACAAAACTCTCCAGAAAGTGCCATTTAATGTTTTTTTTGTTGTTGTTGTTTTTTTTTATTCTGAAAAAACAATTTTTTTCGTTCTCTTTTAAAGGTCGGATGGGGGGCCCCATACTTCGCCTTGGGCCCCCAATTTGCTAAATCCGCCACTGACAATTATTACAAATCATCATTGCTTTACTTTTTATTGGCTTCATTTATGCTGCTGCTTTTGTTGTCACTGTTAGTTAGCTGCCATTTGGTTCAGAGTTCATATTTACTGAATAAACATTTGTTGATCTTACCATGTTTGAGATTTGTGGATGTGTTGAGGTATAGGTATGTGCATAACATTGCAACTATGTGATTTAACATTTTTTTTTTGTGTGCTTTTAGTTTTAAGAGGCATTAAAACTCTTAAGGATCTTAATTGGCATTGATGGTTTAATATCCATGGAATCTTTCCATTGCACAAAAGGTTGTTTATAGAAATAGTATTTTTAAAGGGAGAGTTCACTTTGAAATACATTTTTGGTATGTTTTAGCTTACCTCAAGGGCATCCAAGGTGTCTTTGTTTCCGCAGTAGTTTCAATTTTGATATTTTTAGGTCAAACCGTTCTTGTCTGTCAGTCATATAATGCAGGTTTATGGTCACTTCCTCAAAGAGCATGCACAGAGAAGTCCAAATTAAACATGATTTAATGACTCGTAAATGTAAGTAGCCTACACATTGATGGCCTAAGACACGAAACGAGCAGTTTGTGTGAGAGAACGAACAGTATTTATATCGTTTTTACCTCTTGTAAACACTGAAGGCGCGGGCGCTTCGGTCTTTTTCGGCAAGCGCCGGAAAGCGCCGGAAGTGATCTCTCGCGCGTGTACGTCACTCATACAATTGTTTTATTTATTTATTTATTTATAATTGTTTTCTTTTACGACGGTTTAAACATCCCGGATAAGCGCAAATTAGTACCATTTTAATTAGCCGTCTTACCTACAATCTCTGTTCTGTGTAAACAATGAGTGACGTACACGCGCGAGAGATCACTTCCGGCGCTTTTCGGCGCTTGCCGGTAGTGATGGCAAGATGAGGCTTCCTGAACCACTGAGACCTCGCAGGCCATTGCTTCAGCTTCAACCAAAGGTTCATTACTCGAAGCTTCATTCAGCATTGCTCACTAGTGACACCTAGCTATTGTGCAAAGAAATTGCAGGCAAATTAATTCATTCTGAACCAATGACCCGCCCCCCTCCCGCAATGTTTTATTAGGTGTTCAAGCACAAAGTGCTGAAAACCTATTGTAATTGCTATTTGAAGAAAAAACTAAAACTAAAACGCATCGTGCAGCCCAAACCGTAAGGCCTAGACTAGAGACTTGAAACCTGGCCAGGTGGTAGGGCCTCAGTTTGGGGAGAACCTATCAGAGTATGACCCCGATTGGCCCATAGGTGGCGCTACAGCAACCAAAAGTACTAAATTGCTCATAACTCCTAGACCGTTTGACCTAGAATCAAGCCAAGACGGACAAGATGTATATCTCGGATTGTCGATTTGACCAAAAAAAATGGTTATGGCCAATTTTGTCCAAAACCTACTTTTGCGAACTAGTCCCTGGTTTTTGGCCTGATCGGAACCAGACCAGTCTAGGACAATTCTCTGGACTCTCTAGATCAATAATTATCAAAAAAAAGTTGAACTTTGCCCTTTGGTTCACTGTAACAGGGTCGTTTAGAAAAGGGGGCGTGTCAAAATACACTCAAAAGCCTATAAATCATAAATAAAAACTCAGAACTTCACAAAAATTGATGAGCACATATGTCATAACATGGTGAAGAAGCATGCAGAGTTTCATGGAGATCGGACCATAGGTGACGCTATAACTGTCAAAAAGGTCGCCTATTATTAGGTGTTCAAGCACAAAGTGCTGAAAACCTTTTGTAATTGCTATTTGAAAAAAAAAAAAAACCTAAAACGCATCGTGCAGCCCAAACCGTAAGGCCTAGAGACTTGAAACCTGGCCAGGTGGTAGGGCCTCAGTTTGGGGAGAACCTATCAGAGTATGACCCCGATTGGCCCATAGGTGGCGCTACAGCAACCAAAAGTACTAAATTGCTCATAACTCCTAGACCGTTTGACCTAGAATCAAAATTTTTGTTATGGCCAATTTTGTCCAAAACCTACTTTTGCGAACTAGTCCCTGGTTTTTGGCCTGATCGGAACCAGACCAGTCATGTCATAACATGGCGAAGAAGCATGCAGAGTTTCATGGAGATCGGACCATAGGTGGCGCTATAACTGTCAAAATGCTTATATACCATTAAAAGAGATTTTCACAATAACATATCCCGTGTGTGTGTGTGTGTGTGTGTGTGTGTGTAAGCATGCATAATATAGTTAACAACTGGTTTGTTTTAGTGCAGAATACTGGTGAAACCAAGTGTGTTCAAAATGAAAGTGAGTCAGTAAGTGGTCTTCTACTGCCCTCTCTACTTATTAATAGTCTTTTCACATGTGCTTTTGCATTCATATATAGACAATAATAAATCACTTATATAACAATTACTATTATAACACAATCATATTTTGTCAGAGTTTATCACTTCAATTGTTCTGATGCTTCACATAATGTCTATCAACGTGGTAAATCATGGTAAATAACGCCAGAAACATGGTAAATCATAGTAAATAAGGTAAATCATGCTAGAATCCTGGTAAATCATTCTAGAATGTGCTATATCATGGTAAATCATCCTATAACATGGTTAATCAAGGTAAACTAAGATAAATCATGGTAAACAATGGTAAACCATGTTAGAATCATATTAAATCATACTAGAATGTGTTCAATTCTGGTAAACCATGTTAGAACAGGGTAAATCATGGTCAATCATACTAGAACTTAATATATCATGGTAAACTATGGTAAATCATACTGGAACATGGCAAATCATACTGGAACATGGTAAATACTGGAACATGGTAAATCAAGAAAAATCTAACTGAAATGTGGTATATCATGGTAAATCATGCTAAAACATGGTCTATTCCATCTATGATGTCAGTGGTTAAATGCTTGCTACATAAAACTTAATGTCTTTTGATGCTTTTGTGCTTAACGGCCTTAAAGGCCTTAACTGCTTGAACACCACTAAATGCTGCTTGCAGCTTTAATTTATTTATCTTCTTCTAAATATGAGTTAATGTCTCTGTAACCTTTCATTTGCAATAATAAAGAGATCTGTGCAGACATTTGTCCATTGCCTGGGTATGAAATAAAACGTGTATATTTCTCTGTCTGCATTGTACAGAGACTGTCACACACACACAGTTAATTAATTATTCCAAAAAATATTGGATAGGGACAGTATGAACAACAAAAGTGACTGTGTTGAGTGCAGTGCTTATGGTGGAGGGACTCGAGGAAGTGTAATAAAGTAAACTGCAGTAAACACTGCAGTTTGGGGTGGATGGAGGAAGGATTGCAATAGATTTTTATTGAGAAAATGAATTTTTTGAAGTGTTGGGGTCTAGACAATTCCTCTTCTTGGACAAAACCTCACCAGCCTTGGAAAAATATCCTTTCACAAGGAACAGAGGATGCAGGGGAACATAAAATGTCAGTGCCAGCGGGTATAAATGAAGATACTGATGCTTCTGTTGAGCTCAGACAGGGGAGGATTTCCTCTTTCTTGCTGGCTCCATTACCATGAAAAAGGAAGATGTCATAAAAAGCAAACAAATCCAAAAGGGCAATCCAAATTAAAAAGCAGTCCAGTCCAGATCCAAGAATCTAAGCTACCAAAAATCCAAAGCAATCCAAATAATCTTATTTAATTAATATAACAAGACTATAATATAGCTACAATAATTAATAATAACAATTATTCATTATTATTAATAATTATTCTAACCTGATATAGTGTAATAATAAACAGCCCTAACACATATATGACACAATAACGACAATGAGATTTCTCTAACTCTGACTCAGACACACTACACCTGCTTCTACTACTCCTGCAACAGCCACAAGGTGGCGCGAGTTTCGAACCCCCTTTATCCAGAAGCGACACTCAGACCGAACCGATGACGTATCCACACAAACCGAGGCCTCGTTTGTCATTAGTCACGTGATTTTCACGTTACAACACAAGCCTCGAATCGCGGCTTCATTTGGCACGCCCATTTTTTCTCGATACAAGCTCCGATGCCTCGGTTCAAATGTCACATCACTACTTGCCGGAAAAGACCGAAGCGCCCGCGCCCTCCGATCACTTGGACGTGGCTGTGTTTACAAGAGGTAAAAACGATATAAATCATACATAAAAATCACTCACCTTTCGGCGAAATTCGCCGTTTTGAAACCAAAATAGGTGACCTACGTGAATCGTGTAGATTCGATGAGGAAATGTTTGGAGGGGGGATACTATATATGAAGCCATACAAGGCCGTAACCAGGGTTTGAAAATTAGTGAGGTCCGGGGTGTTGTGTAAAGAATTTTGCTATAATAATGGTTTGGCCATTGGACCCACATTTCCCAATGGACATTAAGCTGTGACCCTTTTTTTTAATGGAATTTGGCATATATATATATATATATATATATATATATATATATATATATATATATATATATATATATACAGGGGTTAAATTTGGATTTAATTATGTGTGGGGTAGTCTCTCACTAGGGGGGTCCGAGGGTTTGCCCCCCCGGGATTTTTTTGTGAAAAATAAACCAAAATGGCACTTTCTGGAGAGTTTTGTGCAAAGAAAAAGTAGGTCTAGCAAGTGCAACGCAATCTCACGACCAATTCGTCCGAATTTGACGAGTGATTAAAAGATGGCTAATTCGTACGAATTCGTACGACCTCATTCGTAGGAATTTGTACATTTGTCTAAACCCACGTGATGGGTAGGTTTAGGGGCGGGGTCAGGGTCATTCGTACGAATTCATACGAATTGGGCAACTCGTCAAATATGTACGTTTTAGCAAAAATCGTACTAATTCGTACGAGTGAGGTCGTACGAACTGTTACGAATTAGCCATCTTTTAATCACTCGTCAAATTCGGACGAAATTCACACAGATCAAACACAAATATGCTGACTGAATAGATTGCTAGTTGAGAAACACTGCTTTAATTAATGTTTTTATGATGGCTTTGTGAAAGGTTAACTAAACAGCATGAGCCGTCTTCCAGCTGGCCAGTAAGTTATTTGGCAAATTTCATTCTGTAGGCTAACATACAGATCTGTTTTATGCTATTGTTTTTGATAGTGTTATACATTTCTTACAGATAATCGATTGTCATTGCGTTTGTCTTACCGAATGTGGTAGCTTTATGCAATTACAGTTTGTCTATAAGCTTCTTTTTTTTTAAATGTATTAATGCCGACAGTTAAATGTTGCCAGATATTGCTACGAAAAACAAGCAAAACAAAATAATAATAATAATCCGAAATAAGTTCAAAGCTTGTGTTTTGGAAATAAGGTTAATATATCACTAAACCTTTCCACATTAATAACTTCCTAAAGTGTCACATTAAATCAGAAAAACAGGTGACTACTGCCACCTTTCTATTAGGTGGATCTGGCAACACGGAGGCTGCACCCGCGTTCACAACGCGCTCTCAAGCCCCGTTCAGTTCACTGCGCCAGCTTCTCGCAGCAACATGAATTGCAAACACTCATATGAGGTGGTTTAAACACTGCTAATTAATCATTCAGAGAGCTTGACATTTTATTTTTGAATGTAAAAAAAATGACCGAGGTCCGGACCTCGGTGACCTCATAGCTGGCTACGGCCATGAAGCCATACTATAGTATTATGTGAGATAGAAATTAATATTTAAGTCATTAAATTCAAGTTCACGTAAACTTTTCCCTCCGCTGCGGCTGTCAGTCATTCAGCGTTCAAACAGCGCGTCGCGTTCGGTTACGAGAGTCAACACGATGAAACTCTCTCCAAGATGATTCAATGTTAGGCCTACTATTATTATACTTGATCTGTAGATAAAGCTCTATGGTTTCGCATAACATGACTATCTTGTTGGACTGTATTGCTGTACCTTAATCATGTTCCTTTCTACCGTGTGTCTACCATGTGTCACTATCATTGTTCTTCACGCGCACAGTGACTGAAATTTAAAACTGTTAAGAGAAAAGGCTCAATAAACTATTGCATAGATAGTACTGTATAATACACTATGCATCGATATGTATTTCCTTTGTGCTTTGAACTTTTCAATGCAGACTCGACGCGCTGCGCGCTCTTGATCTGACTCCGTGTTGCTTCAAGCGCATCATTCAGCGGTCGGGATGCGCATAAGCGCTTTGTGCCGCACTGTATTGGAGCCTTTCATAATCATATCACAATACTTTTGCGCAATGAAAAATTATTAATAGCCTTTTTTGTTCTGTTCTGTCCTATCCATCATATGTTGCTGCCTCATTAAACAGCTGTGCTATACATTTAAACATTTTCTTAATTGTATAGTAGACTATATACAATAATTGATCTTTTTGATTTTTATCTTGTTTTTCATTCATGTATTTTACAACAATACAAAGAGCATTGTGTAACGTTTTACCAGATTTAGTGCTACACTTATTGTCTCTTATTTGTTCCCCACTAAATAATGTTTTTTTCTCTTAATGTTCTGATTTTATACAATTATTGTTTTTCTAGACTAAATTTTACTGAGTTATCCACTAATCTAGTTTATAATATAATTTTTGTCATAGGTTATGATCATATTTTTTTTATTTGTTGTTTTTCTTTATAATGAAGTTGTCTGTATTAAATAGATTGTGTTTAACACACAAAAGAGTGATTTATCAGTTTAACACAATTATAAAAAATCTACTTGATTTTTTTTTTAAACTGCGTTGGTATCGGATCGGTATCGGTCGATAATTTTCTGGTAGGCTATATCTAAGTTACCCAGGAGCTCAGTTGACATAGGCTTAGCTTGATGAATTGAGTTGAACACAGCAGGAGAGAACACAACATTAGCCAGCTAGCTAAAGCTCTGGTGGAAAATTATTAGCTAACGCTACGGAGGCCATAATATTTTTGACTCATGGCTGAAGTTAAGTTTCTCCAGCTCTTCCCAGGTTGGCAAAAAATGCATCTCAAAATGCACCAGATTGATGCTTTAAAATATGGAATATTTAAAATTTTCTTACGGGGGGCATGCCCCCGGACCCCCCTAGGGGGGTAATATCCTTCTCACCTTTTTCACCCCTGACCCGTTTTCATGCCTGATAAATACTGTTCGTTTTCTCACACAAACCGCTCGTTTCGTGTCTTAGCCCAATAATGTGTACTTACATTTACGAGTCATTAAATCATGTTTAATTTGGACTTCTCTGTGCATGCTCTTTGAGGAAGTGACCATAGACCTGCATTATATGACTGACAGACAAGAACGGTTTGACCTAAAAATATCAAAATTAAAACTACTGCTGAAACAAAGACACCTACATCTTGGATGCCCTTGAGGTAAGCTAAAACATACCAAAAATTAATTTCAAAGTGAACTATCCCTTTAAGAGTGTTGAATGGGCTTTGAAAATCAAACCTAAGAGTAAAAGAATAGCTGGATCCCAATTCAGAGGCTGCACCTTCGAAAGCCGAATGCGGCACAACAAAGCCTTTCCCAATTGCCGGAATACACTTTTAAATGCAAGTATTTTAAATGTAACTAAGATAGGCTTCTACTCTTTATTATGTACATGCATGGACCAAGTTGAACAAATCTGACACTGAACAATCATTTGTTACGGGCTAGAACGTCCCATTTCACAACGCTCGGTTCCACATTCGCAGACTTGGAAGGCGTTGCCTTTGAAGTTTGCTTCCTTCGAAGGATGGAGCCTCTGATTTGGAACACAGCTAATGAGGTTTGTAGTTCTTTGAACTGTTAAATGCTAAACAATCTTAAGTTGCCTTGACAAGATTTTTTTGAGCTCATTAGATGAACAAACGTTTTAAAGTTTTCAGTTGTTAGTTGAGTTAGCCTAACAAATTGACTGTAGGTTGGTTTATCTTTTAAGCTAGGTTAAAATTTGGACATTCTAGGATTAGGATCTAAAAATGTAGTTTTTGGTCATTTTATTGTGCTTTTTCTCCTTAATCTTTCTCCCCTCTCGATGTTTCCCTCGCGCCGTCTTTCTGAGAGTGGATCTTGTTTGTATTAGGCATTTCTCTCTGTCAGCAGTGCTATGTTTAATTCTCGCTCACCAAGACCATGCCAACCCAAGCAAGAAGCCTACTATTGCTACTGTACTCTCTCTCTCTCTCTCTCTCTCTCTCTCTCTCTCTCTCTCTCTCTCTCTCTCTCTCTCTCTCTCTCTCTCTCTCTCTCTCTCTCTCTCTCTCTCTCTCTCTCTCTCTCTCTCTCTCTCTCTCTCTCATACACACACACATGCTCTCTCCTGCAGTAAAGTCACCGTTACCGTATCTAAGTATGGTCAGAGGGATGGTCGTGTGGTCACTTTCCTCAAGTCTGTCTTCGTTCAGCTATATGAAGCCTGTATCCCACACTGTAACCATAATGTTCAGGGAGGTGCATGGGGAACGCTGTCAAAATGTTGTTTAAACAAAAGCATCTCTTTTAATAGAGCTACTCCCAAATTACACTAAACCAATAAGCCACAGAACAGGCTCTGATTGCAAAAACAAACACACATACCGAGGCAGTAGCTTACGAACTTCTTGAGAAACGTTCTGCAAAGCGCCTGGGTTTATAGAGCGGCACAACAAGAGAAAAACACCAGCAAAGTAAATATGAAAGCCTCTAATTTTCAACTAATCTCTTTCATCCTTAGCCATCAAAAAATGTCATTCGAGGATTTTCTGACCATCTCCGCTCTGCTAAACACCAAGAAAACCTAAAAATAGCTTTACAGGAAGCCTGTATGTATGCACAGAGAGGGAAACATAATATTTAATAAAGACAGAAGTTTATATTTTTGTGCATGCTGCAATCTGCTCATGTTTTGACAGGATGTTCAAATTTAAAAAAAATATGTCTGGAAGAAAGAAGTGTGTGTGTGTGTGTGTGTCATTCTTGCTCCTGACAAAAGCAGCTTTCAGCAGCATTGTGTAAAATAGCACCCACACATGTATATAAACACACACACAAATGTACTAAATTAAACACTGAATAGTTTGAAAAATCTTTAATTCTCATGTTTATCAGTATAATGCTTTCTTCATCTGAAGGGAAAGATGGGATTTCACCATGTATTCTGTTCTGCATAATTCTCATAAATGTACAGTAGAAGGGTCAAGGCCAAATAAGGATGTCTGTTGAAAACGCATGTGCCAGGTTTTTAGAAATGCAGTCTTTGTCGGTTTTGTACATTTTTGAGAAATTTTAATAGCATTTCCTATAAAAAGTTTGATTTAATAACTCTACAAATGTCAAGTGGCATAACCATCTAGTAAAATGAACATACTTTCCTTGCACCTTCACTACATGAGAGCACACCTTAATAATTATTTTAAAATAAAATATTTAATGGTAAAAAATGGTATGTAGTATGTACACACGCCTTTTCCTACAAATGGGGTAATATACATAGGCCTACATGCATAGTATGTATTTATGTATATTTCCCCATTTTGTAGGAAAAGGCGTTTGTGTGTGAAATCAAATATAAATATGGCATTAAAAATAATAATGACCTTGATTCATAGTAACTCTAGGTTCTGGCTTTTCTTTTTTTCTTCAAACGTTTATAATATTTTAAAACACAACTGCTAGTAAAATATCATTCCATGCTACTTATGCCGAAGGTTTTTTTTTTTTTCAAGAATACAGCTTTTTAATGACACTTTTTAACGATCTCCAGATAGTTTCACCTAGATGTTTTTGACATCCCACAAAAAAAATTCTTAATTTTAATTCAGAAATTGAAAACATGTTTAATAAAAATGTGTATTTGAGTCATTTTTAAACAGATTTTTAATAATTGAATAAGCAATGCATCACATTATTTGCCCACAAATAACAGTTTAAAAGTTTAAAGTTTTAAAGTTTAAACAGAACTAAATAGAACCACAAAACATACATAACTTAATGGCAACATACAATAAAACACAAGAAAACAAAGAGATAGGCTGAATAAACTCTTCAAACAACTTAATGGTCAAATGTGTCATGAAAATGCAAACAACTTCATGGTTAAATAAACAATCTTAAATTTAGTTGAACTATAGCATGTTTAAAAGGTCATGTCCGCTACCAAACTACAGATTTGTGTTTTTTGTTTCATTTACAAAGAGTGCTGCCTCAGCCCTGCTTGCAGAAATCTTGTCCAAATTGTGTTTTTGAGAAATGTTGCCTTACACGTCTTTATGAAGCCAGCACGACAGAAGTGTCATGTTGGCTGGGAATATCACATCCTCAGCAGGACCCGTCAAAGAACAATAGGTGTGAATGTGATTGAATTGAGCGGGTGGGATTTGTGAGGTGACACTATAAAATTGCAATAGCAGAGTGTAATAGTGATTTGCAGTGCAGTAAGCAAATGTCTACTGCGGAAATATGCATGTGCACGAGGCCGCTCACACACACGCACACACAGACACACAGAGGCAGATTCTCTCACTTTTTCTCACAGATACTTACACATACTGTGAAGAAGTGTCTCATTGTTCTTTTCAGTGCCCAGGGGGTAAAAGGTCGAGTGGAGTAAGTACAGTTATCAATCAAACCCTAAGCACTGAGATTCTCTCTCTGTGCGTTGTTCTGTTCTGCTTGCTGCAGGGTTTTTACAGACGTTCCCTGGCAGGTGTCAAATACCAGCAGTGAGAAATAATTACTGTCCTGCTGAATTCAGCTCCACTTACTGCCTTTCCACACCTCCGTTCCCCCCATCTTTCACTCCTCCACTCAGACTCAAGCCCCCATCTGCCGTTGTGCCGCACTTAAACAACTCTTCTTCGAAGCATACTGAAGTAGATGGTCTCAAGTAAAGAGCTTCCCTCTCAGTATCTGCATGCATGTGTGCGCGCAAGTGCTCGCATGTTTCCAAAATGTGTGTGTCTACCTGCGTGTGTTGAGTCTCTGAGGGAGTGTCTTATTACCGGAGCCGTTTTAGAGAAGCAGCGGCCTGTGTCTCGGTGTATGCGTGTGTGCTCGTGGATTAATGTCACTTTGGGAGTATTGCATGACCAAGGCCATAACATACAGTAGCACATGCGTCTGCCAGTAACTCCTGAAATACTGGGACCTCACAGAGAACACACTGTGTGTGTGGACACAATAAGTAGGCCTTAGTGGGAGCTAAAGTCTCTGAATAATGGGAATGGGAAATCAATAAAACAGTTCTATTATACATGTCATGTTCTTTCTCTGTGTGCGTGTCTGTGGTTCTGTGCATTGTCGATATCAGGAATGGAACTTTTTTAGAAATGGATTCTGACATATAGTCAAGTAAAAATGGGAGTTTAGATGGGTTTATAAGAGGGTTTGGTGACATCAGGTGAAAAGTTGTTTCAAAGCCGTTTTTCTTTTAAAGTAGCATAGCGTTGACTTCATGTTGACTTTAAAGGCACCCTGTGTAAGGGTGTTTTTGGATTAAAATATCCTAGAACAATGTTATATATTTTGTTGATTTGTGTACTTGCATAATCCCAAATGTTTCTAAGAATGTTTAAATCCAAAGAAATAAGCAGTTGTAACCAGGACACGGACCATGTCTGTGCGTCGCCTATCAATGACATCATACCCGCGTTACCCTTGATTTCCTTTATTTTGTAGAAACCATGGAAACACCAAAGACGCTTTAATATATTATGTGTTTTATTAGACAGGTGAGCAACTGTTTGGATACATTCATCGACAGAAAATGAATCATTGTTTATATAGCTCAACACAGTTACTCTTTTTGTTTAAATCTCGTTTTCTTGATTTACTGCGAGTACCATTTTTACCATGCCTAATATTGATCTAGCTCACTGCAGTGTGCAACAACAAGTGTAGTCATATAGTACCCGGAGAGCGAACGCACAGAGTAGCATTATAACAACTTTCATCACACTCAAATGTATCTATTATGATAAAACAGCGCTGCGTTAGCCCACATACGCATGACCGGAAGAAGCGGAAGCGGCATCTGTGGCATAATAAAAGTTCCACTGCTCCCGAGCTGTGTGTCGTGCTTATCTGTCATTGAAATCGCTCCAGCGGCCTAGTTCCGCTCCAGCGGCCTCGTTCCGCTCCAACGGCTTTCGTAACGTTATTAAATCTTTAATGCATTATCGGTCACCCATTGAATTTGATTTTTGCCCGAGTCCAGTCGTATTCTCCACCGGCTGTAGAGGTGAAGACAACAACTCCCATGATTCTGCGAAATCAAGGCCTCCTCAAGCTACGCGTTTGTTTTGAATAATTGACCTCTATCGGCGAAAACTTACATAGTGTGCCTTTAATGCAAGCTCTATCAGCAGTGTCTGTTGCATGCTGCTAATTATCACTGAAAATTCAAATGAAATATTTTATTTTTAAAATAAAAAGGTGCTAGGCCCCTTACTTCCAGTGAAGGGAAAACTTAATGCTTCAGCATACCAAGATGTTTTGGACAATGTTCTTCCAACTTTGTGGGAACAGTTTGGGGAAGGCCCCTTTCCATTCCAGCATGACTGTGCCTCAGTGCACAAAGCAAGGTCCATTAAAGACCTTAAAGTTGGATGAACTTGGTATGGTAGAACTTTACTGTCCCATACAGAGCCCTGACCTCAATCCCATTTTACAACTTTGGAACGGAGCTAGCTAATTAAAGCATTTTTTTAATAATGTAAGATGCCAGCAGGAGTTAGGTAATTGTGTACCTGTGAGCTTTTAATGACAAACGAGTTGTCGGTATGATTGTGATGATTATAAAAGCTTAAATAGAAGTACTGACAAATCGCTAATTGATAACAGTGTTCTCTAGCAAACAAATCCAGACATAATTAATAAAACAGCATGTGACCTTCAGTCAGCACAGATGGTAAATATATTATTTTCTATCTGAAAATCTGTTGTATTTCCACACACATTTGATATCCTTCTAAAAATTGCTGCACCCGTCCAAATGAATAATGGAACGAGTCATCAGCTTTAGTCTGAGACAAGTCACAAGTAATTGCAACAGAGACAAAGTTTCAAGTACTACTATTCTTCTTAATGGAACTTTTTCTTTCTTCTGTGGAACAGAGAAGATTTTTACAGTTGCACTTTTCCCATTCAGTGCAGGTAGAACAGAGGCTCTCAAGCTTTCATTGAAAAAGAGCAGCTCACACATTATGCAAAACATCTCATTTTGGTTTCCACACCAGAAAGATCATTGAGGTTTGAATGACGTGAGGCTAAGTAAAAGATGACAGAGTTTCTAGATGGATTACCCTTTTGAGTCTGACTTGAGGTTTCTGTAAATTCTGTAAGCTGAGAAACACAATCCCTGTGTTTAAATTTCACAAGATACAGTATACACAAGAAAATTATGCCCCGGAGAAATTAAGAAAGCATTTTTATTTCTTTGTTCTTTATTCTCTTTGAGCTCAAACATAAACGCATAAACCCCTAAAAAACATTAAGCCTCAAGGTTTTTGCCTGCTGTTTGTTCACGTGTGTGTTTATGCTTTGTTGTATCCATCGTAACTCGCATAGTAAGCATATGCTGCACTTTCCACCTCTTTGCTAATTATAGTGTGAATGTTTTTCTGTTTGCAGGATTGGTTGTGTGTTTTCTTTAGTGATTTTTCTGATTCATATAGGTGTGTGATTCACTGCACAACACTTTATCCGTAAACATTTAACCTTTTTAAAACGTATCTCTGGTAAACGTAAAGAGAAGAGTCGAGATATTTTCCTCATTCCTGAAATTCATACACCTTAATGTCTGAGCGCTGACATGACATGGAGCAAAATACGCCTGCTATTGCCTGTCATTTGACAAATTAAACACTTCAGTGGGCTTTAAATGGGGTGTTTGTTCTTTGAAGATCTTATTAAACTTGCAATTTGTCTCGGAAATAATAATTCTAACAGCTCTGGTAGGTAATTTGTAGCAAATAAGTTTGTTGCCTGCAGAGATTTTTATCTCACCAGATTTCATTCATCATGAAACGGAAGAGGAATGCATTTTTCAGAAAGAAGTCAGCTAAGTAGGACACAGAGAGGGTTCGTTTAATAGATCATCTAGGACTGTTTTGCATATTATGTATGGTTTTGTACAGCAATGGAAAAGAAGTAAAGCAAAATCCCGCCACAGGTTACTTCTAGATGAGTGTTGCAAGTTATCTTTGTTTCTCTTTATTTGGTGTATATTTATTCGTCCATGTGTGAGTTTACACAGTGTGAGGGCCCACAGTAAACACAGACCCTCGGGCTCTGCTGGCTAATAAACACCTTTCCCTAGAAGATAAACTCGTAGTGTATATGGTACACCATGACTGTTATGCCTTCTGCACAGTCTCGGCCGCTTTCAGGCTGTTCTGTGGTCCACAGTCTCCCACTACACCGCATGTACAACACATGGGCCAAACGACTGAGATGAACATCAGCAGTGTGTGAAAGTCTTAAAAAAATTATTTCACCCCCTCCCCCCAAAAAATGAAAATTCTGAAATGATTCACTCACCATCATGTCGTTTTAAACTTGTATGACTTTCTTCTGTGAAATGCAAAAGATATTTTGAGATATGTCTGTGTTTTTTAAAATCAAAATACAATGGAAGTCAGTGGTCACTAATACTGTTTGGTTACCAACATTCTTCAAAATACACTCAAAAAAATTATATGTTGGCTTTACTTAACTTTTTTTTGTAAACAGGTTCCACCGGTTCCACATAACTATGTTTCGTTAAACAAACATAATATGTTCATGTAACTTCAACATCATGGAATTTGGTCATTTTAAGCGACCCAATTAAACTCTGAGCTAAAGAGTTAATTAAGTGAATAATTGAGTGATGATTGAGCATTATTGAAGACACCTGATGTTAACAAGTAGAATCTCTGAATGAGAAAACCGGAATGTTTAAGTCACCATTATGGAGATAAGTATTCGTTTTAGTTGGGCTCTTGACCATTAACTTATTAACTTTAGATTTTGTTTGGTTGCTGTACATGAGTTATAACAGCCGGATGAACAATAAACAAAGGTCATCTGATGGTGTTGGTTGTGTTTTAACATGATCATTATTTCACAATCATTTGACCTGAGTCACTGAACTTATATTAAACCGAATTTCTGAGTTAAGTTAACCTTTCGAATAATAGCAGCATTGTCATTGTAGAGCATACTATTTTTAGACTTTTCAATGAAATTCAAATGATCAAATCAATAAATAAAAAAGAAACTTCCTAAGAAATATTTTGAGTAGGCACAAACAGACATCAAGAATCAGCCTGTGAATCTCAACAATGGTGACAATTATAAAGCATGTTGCAGTGCATTCTGGGTGCCACCAATCAAAACTCATTCATGGCTCCCATCATGCATTGCTGCATTAATAAATAATGAGCTTATGATCTGTTTGTCACCATTGCTGAGATTCATATGCTGATTCTTGATGTCTGTGTGTGCCTACTCAAAATATTTTTTTTAGGAAGTTTCTTTTTTATTTCTTGATTTGATCATTTAAATTTCATTGAAAAGTCTAAAAATAGAATGCTCTACAATGACAGTGCTGCTATTATTCGGTTTAATATAAGTTCAGTGACTCAGGTCAAATGATTGTGAAATAATGATTATGTTAAAACACAACCAACACCATCAGATGACCTTTGTTTATTGTTCATCCGGCTGTTATAACTCATGTACAGCAACCAAACAAAATCTAAAGTTAATAAGTTAATGGTCAAGAGCCCAACTAAAACGAATACTTATCTCCATAATGGTGACTTAAACATTCCGGTTTTCTCCTTCAGAGATTCTGCTTGTTAACATCAGGTGTCTTCAATAATGTTCAATCATCACTCAGTTATTCACTTAATTAACTCATTAGCTCAGAGTTTAATTGGGTCGCTTAAAATGACCAAATTCCATGATGTTGAAGTTACATGAACATATTATGTTTGTTTAACGAAACATAGTTATGTGGAACCGGTGGAACCTGTTTACATAAAAAAGTTAAGTAAAGCCAACATATCATTTTTTTGAGTGTATCATCATTTGTGTTCCACTAAAAAATGAAAGTCATATGGTTTGGAACAACATGTGTTGGGAAAGTTCACTTTCTACATGAACTAGTTCAAAGTTCAGTTCACAAATTTTAAAATGAACTAGTTCAGTTCATAGTTACTTCCACAATTTTGAACTAGTTCACGGTTCCCAAAAATGAACTAGTTCACAGTTCTTTTTTTCCATTATGTTGCTGAGCACAGACAGCAATAATTTTATCGGCGGGCAAAGTTTGCACAGAAATGTACGATTTTTCCCATCCTCACCGACCTTGTCTTAAAACTGATCATACGATACGACGCCTCCTCGCTGCTTTGTCGACTACATGCTGCTTTTTGTTTTGATGACGCATGCGGTGGCCGCGGTGCGACACTGGCGGCTGGTGTTGCCAGATTGGTTTTTTTTTTTTTCGCTACATATTAAGGCCTGTTTACGTGTGTTTTAGCCGGGTTTTCGCCTGGAAGGCTCTATAGAAATCTGCCACATTATTGAACGAAGTTAAACTGAGAGAGCGTGCGTTCACAGACACCAGAATGAACGCGTTCACAGTAACGTTCATCAGGCAGTAATACAGTATGTTCAGTTCACGTTCACCCAAAATATGAACGAGTTTATGGACTATCGTTCAATGAACGCGTTCAGGCACAACACGTGAGGCTGAGTAAATTATGACAGAATTCTCATTTTTGGGAGAACTATCCCTTTAAGAACCCTTGTGAGAACAATGAATGAAGCTCTGAGAGTGGGCCAGAGGCAGCACAGACAAACAAACAAACAATAAATAAATAAATAAATAAATGAAAAGGTAACTGCATATTATAGAAGTAAGGTATAAAAGTAAACTCGTTCTTTAGGATATTGTCTTGTTTTTGAACGTGCCGTGGTAAAACCATGTTGTTTAAACATGTATCATGATGAAACCATGTTTTATAGTTTTTAATGTTTTTTTCAACATGTGCCTTGGGGGAATTTTATGTACCATGGTTAAACTGTTTTTAAATAAAACGTTTTTTTTTGTTTTTTTTTATCGTACCATAGTAAAACTGTTTTTCTCGCTCTGCAGTGTCGCATTATTAAAATCTGACCTTGACTTATTGTAACTCGTCAAAATGGGGTTTCCACGGCATTCAAAACGAGCCATGCCTGCGAATTAAATAGGAATTCATATATTCTGAAATTGTTACATTGTTATTTTTTTGAGTGTGTAGTGTACGTGCTTGTGCTTGCATTCGCAGTAATCATTCATTAACAGTTTCTACACCCTATTGGAAAGTCTTAGCTGACAGTTCATTAGTTCGTGTCTGAGAAACAGAAAAACAACAAATGAGATGGAGGAGCCTGTTTAAACAGCGTAAATACTTGAATCATGACAAAACATGATATGCCAACTTAGCTGTTGAGAAAGATTAAAAACACACAGCTATTTATAGCTCCTACTTTTTCCCTTCTGTTTACAGTAACTATCAATCTGAAGTTACATGAACTGAAAAGGTAGGAATTATTAAAGCTGCTTTTCTCTGCCGACATTTAAACTACTTAAAATACGTCCCCTACCTTAATATGCACATAAAATATGAATGAGACGTTTGTAAGTTGTAAGTAAGTTGTAAATAAATTTCCCTGAAAGGAGTAACACTGTCTCTGTGGTGCTATCAAATGATGTGTTTGATCAATACAACCTGCCTGACAACAGCAACAAATGGTGTGAGTTTGGGGTGTGGCTATTTGTCTAACCAATGGCAGATGAGATTGTTTAAGGAAACTTGTTTGACAACAGAAATAAGGTGTTGAAGGATTTAACCAATAGGCAAAAATTTGCCACTTGAAGTCGGGGAGGAGTTGACACTCATGCGGCTTTTGCACACTATCACAAATAAAGTGGATTATTACATATTTTTTAACATATGTACACTTATACTATTTAAATACATAATTATTTTTATAAGAATTATACAATATAACATTAAGATTACAGGAAAAGAACATAAAAAAACATGGATTAGTAACCATCAGTGGAACAGAAGGTGTCAGAATAAACACAAACGCATCATCGTTGTCATCTGTGAGTTCAGCCAATCGTAAAACAGTTAGTTATTAGTGCTCTTGAGAAACTGCGCTGACTGAGCGAAAAATTCTCTCAAATCGCTCTCAAAAGTTAGACAAAATTGCTAACCAGCATGCACTGCTTCAAGTCAGACACCAATCAGTCTGCGCAGCCCCGCATGAAGTCGAACATTTCGTTATTTTTGATGTTCAGTTTGGTGATGCTGGGGCCACAGAAATTACACAATTCACACATTTATTTAAAGAAAAACAAATTAAAACCTAAATAAACAGTCAAATAAATAGTAAGCATACATTTAAATAGTATAGCACTAAACGAAATCTCACCTCACAAGAGAAAATATAAAACAAATGGAAAAGAAAATAACCTAAAAAAAGCAATGCAATACGGGAAAGTGAGAAATGGGGAGAAAGAAAAACTAGAGCTCGACAGGAGAGAAAGAGTGAATTGAGACTGACCCGAACACTGCTGCCCACAGCCATCAGATTGGCAGCGCTCACTCTGTAATGATGGCAATTTATTTCAATTAAATCGCCCCATTATTGTTGTAAAAATCGTTAGCATGGCGTCTGGGCGATTAACACGCTATGCGAAGAAGCATGTAGACCAAGACAAATTAACATCCTCTCATTCGTGTTCACTCCCCCCACTCCTAACTAATAACCTTCTAATCAAGCCTCAGTCTCCCCATTAGCCTCATTTGTTTACATGTAACTCGTATTAACCCGTTCCCTTGAACACACTAATACAATACAGTCTCTGTGCCATCTGTAATTATAATAATTCCGTATGGATTTTAAAACCACAGCAATCGTTGTCATAAAACGTGCTTATGAGACATACATAAACGTGTTAATGGTTCTGAGTTGTTTCCTGAAGGCCTGAAAAAAAGACAGCATTCCTGTCTGTTTGGCTTGTGTGACGGCTGCTTCAATAATGATTTGATTCATGGATACCGAAACTCAAAATGTGCTACAGAACGACAAAGTGTGTCCCGCTCAAGTTTTTCCAACCCTCCCCTGCCTTTCTTTTTTTATTATGTCTGCTTGGCACATATCTCCTCTTGCACTGACAGAGAAGAGGAGTGAAACCGAAAGAGGGGGAGAAAAGGCAAAAAAGTGTGGCGAGACAGTTTATAACATGCAATTTTAATGCAGCTGCGAGCTCAATTTAATATTGCAACATCCATTTCACATAATCTCTTAAAATGAGATTTTCAAATCAGAGCTCTCACACTTATATGCTGAATACGGTAATGCCGCACTGCCATTTGCAAAACAAACAGGTTTTAGTTGGCAATCCAAACACTCAGTTAATGAGCGTAAGTTCTACTGTGACACGAAAACACAATGTATTTAAACTTGATTCACATGTAACACCCTTAGGCCTGGTTTCACAGACAGGGCTTAGATTAAGCCAGGATTAGGCCTTAGTTCAATTAGGACATTTGAGTAGATTTCATAAACGTGCCTTAGAACGAGTTTTCAGTTAAAACAGCTCAAACATGCATTTTAGTCTGGCACTATAGCACAAGCCTCGTCTGTGAAACTGGGGGTAAATGTCTTATCCGTTCAAAGTTGAGTCTGTACAAAGCAAAATGTACTGATTGTCTAACATTAAGGAGTGTCTGGAAGGTTACAAGATATGGAGAGGTTTCCCTGGCAAACGGTTCGCTCAGGCCCTGCCTCCTCGTACCCAGCATTAGCGTCTCAGCTAACGACTAGCGCCCAGCAGATTCCTTTCTGATTACTGCTGCCGTCTAAGAGGTGAGAGGTTACAGTGTTTATAAAAGACATCAACACTACTGTACTTCAGGCAATTACCGCTAAATATAAACCAAATTTAGGAGAAAAAACACACTCAAGGGGTGTCTCAATCTGCCGTGGGGAGCTAGCTGACTGTTTTAATCCAGTGCCAAGCACTATTTTAAAGCATCTGTCCTCCAGGGATAAGCCGTGACATGATAACTCACCACTTCAAAATAACCGGGAGACTGCAAAGAAACCCGCGCTGCTCAGTGAGTCGAAAGAGAGGTCAAAGGTCAGGTGAAAGTTTAGCGCTAAATGCAGTGATGTTTGATGTAATCTGCTGATGTCCTAGGTTATATTGTGCACCGTTACGTAAGGTGAACGAAATGTTTTCCATCACGTGGGGGGGGGGGGGGGGGGGGCCTTCAGCTGATATTGAATGCTGATAATTTGACACTTTACAATAAGAGCCTACAGTTCTGTAGGCTTGTATATTATTACATATGCATTACATGGTTTATATATTTTCATAAGCATTTATACAGTATGTATACATATGCATCAGGAGCTAGCAATAAACATACCTTTTTACAGCATTTATGAATGTAACACATTTAGTGCATCTTAACAAATATATATATATTTTATTTTGATAAGTGAAAAATTAAAGGCAACATGCCCCCATCAGATTTACACTGATTTAAATTTTGATATTAAATCCACAAAAATGTGTTCTATAGTCAAGCAGTTACATCAGAAGTAACTTAAATTACAGAAAAAAGAGAAAAGTAATTAAATTACAGTAATTAAATACTTAGTAATGCATTACACCCAACAATGTACTATATAACGTACATTACTTAAGGGAATGCATGCATTAACATGGCAGAATTTGATGTGACTTTTGTGTTTTCCATAAGGCATTGAATAGGAAATACATGTTATGGAGAAAATAATATGGCAACAAACAAATGGAAACTCAACAAACAAACAAAATTCTCTTTCTCTCTCTTGCTCTGCCCTTTTCTGTGGCTCATGAGTCACTGCTCATGACCATTCTGACAACAGCAAGACATATTTACTTTATAGCAGCATTAGCAAAAAAAACAGTATATGAGAAAAAGGAGGGGGCCTGAATGTCTGAGGAGGAGGAAAGCAAGAGAAATGAAGAGAGAAGGACATAAAGTAGATGGAGGAGTATTGGCACAGGTAACAAAATGAAGACAAGCTTTCATATCTGAGAGTTAAATTGTATTTTGTGTGCTTACAGCTTGATGTATGACATTACAGTGTGGGAATGTGTTTCAGGGAAGGAGATTTACTGAATAAATATTTTAAATGCTTCTCTCTCTCTCTCTCTCTCTCTCTCTCTCTCTCTCTCTCTCTCTCTCTCTCTCTCTCTCTCTTGTTTTATCTCACTGCAGGGGCTGTTATGTGCTAAGATGGAAAAAAGTTTAATGTCACCATAAAAAGTGGTTAACTGAGGTGTAATGGTCTGTGTATTTATGTCCATTAAAAAGGCACAGCCAACACTTTGGACAGATGCATTCTGGGACATTAGCAATTGAAACCATACTGGAGTATCATGTTCTCACAGGGACATGGGCTCTTCAGGTCTTTTTGACAGGCTGTCCCAGTGCCGTAATAGTCTCAGGTACAGATGGAAGTGGCTGTATGTGCGGAGTGCGTGTGTCTAGTCAATGTCTTCAGGCAGAGCTCAGGGGAGAACAGCTGAATCCCTTCCAAACTGCATGGACTCACTTTAATTTATTCCTATGATTTTGAGCACTTTGAACATCTCTATATGCTCATGGAATATTGAGTGCTTTCAGTGGAGCCGCTGTGGGTGGACTGGCATTTTCAGCATTATTATATAGGATGCAAACTGTAGGCTCAAAGCATTATGCGATTCCTTTGTCCTCTGATTCTTCCGGTTATATTAGCTGATCAAAAGCCAAACAACATTAGTATCTGTGTAGGCTGGGCAAAAAAAGAAGGAAATCCACATGCCTAAGTAATATATAGGCTATCTGTTCAAACTATAACAGGACAATTGTGACCATAAAGTGTTAAATAAGACACCAATGTTCAATAAATAGTTGCATTTATTAAAATGAATCATTTAACATTTTATTAAAATGGTTGTGCCCTTGTAGTCTTTAATCAGCTTTCTCTCCCTCTTGCAACTGTCACTCACATGAGGTCATAGCAATAGCAAACCACAACCATCCAATCAATTCCCGATGGACACAATCATGACCCGCCCTAAATTTTTTCTTGTTCAAGGAGCCATTTCACTCTGTACATCACAATAGAGAAGAAAAGACTATCGCAACTTCCATTTCAGACTGACTTTAATAAAGGAAATTTGTGGTTGGCAAGCAATGACAAGCCATATTAATATCCATATTTTGCAGAAGTAATCTATTTTCTGTAAATCTGCAAGATTTCCAATTCATTCGTTCCTCTAGGTAAATTACTAAGATTAAAAAAAGTTCAGTAAACGGTAAAATATTTGCGTTATAAACCAGCGTGTTTATATTTACGATAATAAATTGAAAATAATATGCCAGTTTGTTTCCGGCAGCATAATGGATAGTTATTAACTAAAATAACTGGAAGCGAATGACATCCGGAAACTTCACACATTCAAGTTACAAATGGCTGCACCTGATTAGATTAAAAATAAGGTTGAATTCCTGAAAATGCCATTCTTTGTCTCCATAGGGGAATAAACGATAAGGAAATTTTAAACTTAATATAAATAAACTTATTGGGAATTTTAAAGATAAGTTATAAACTTTTAAAGCAAAATACTGTGAGCAGCACGGCTTTTAACCATTGGTATATGCTTTTGTTGAAAGCCTGCATCATTTCAACTTATTTTTTTTAAATAATCATCCATCAGTGGAAACTACAATACCCATTATTCTGCAGAAATCTCCACCAATCAGAGAGTTGAAACCATAGTTGTATATACATAGATTCCTCATTAGTGGCTGTTTTAATGGCTCTATATGTAATCCGTCCACCATATTGGAACAGTCAAAGCCAGTTCGTGAACATTCGAGAGCAAGTTGACTGTACGTCTGCAAACGTAGTTAGACGCATGTATGAATATCTATATATGAAATAGACTTCAGCAGATAATTTTGCTAAACTAACATGATACAAGACAAAGACATCAGATAACACAACATTAAACATTAAAAAGTTACTATAACTAATAGACCATAGAGATCTTTTCTGAGTTTCTACTTAAAGGTAGGGTATGGGATTTGCAAAATGGCCGGCAGATTTTGAAAATACACAACTCAAAAGGTCCTACCTTCTTTCCTCCAACACTGGCCCTGACTCCACCCATTCGAAGAACATGGATGCGCAATCATGCACTTACTCTCTCTCTCTCTTTACCGGGGCGACTTGCGTTTACTGTGACTGGGTCACGAGCTTTGAGTATGCGCACGAAGGGGACACGTGCGCGAGGGGGAGGGGGGGGTATGGTACGACCGTTTGATTGACGCACTTACTGTCCAATGATTCTAGGTGGTCTTGGAAATGATTGGCTAGAGTTTTTCGAGTCCTGCTCGTTCCACGGATGATTAAATTGCTTAATTTGCATTTCAGTGCTTCTAACTCAGTGGCTGTAAGTGGGTTAGTAATAGGATTTCAAGTGATTTAGAAAAAATGGTCAAAAAAGAACATACCCCACCTTTAATTTGGATGAATTCACTGTTCTAAAATGCAGGTATTTGTACAGTAAACAGATTTTACTTTTTAAATGTCACTGATGTTTGTCATTATTAAATATTTAGGCTAAGTCTCATCTGTCAGCTTATGCTTTGACAGATGAGTCAAGACAAAAACAGTTCAGGGAAGCAACTCAGTAAATCTCTTTCATGAGGTGGACCTACAGACACTCAAACTTTAATGACAGACAAACGGATCACGAGAAACATTTTCAGATATGCCCTCAGAGATTAGACATATGAAGGTATAAAATCCATCCATAAAATGTTTTAATAAAGTTTATATAAATAAATAGATGGTAAATTAAATTAGCATGATTTTTTTTTTTTACTTTGAAACATCAAATGTATGTATTTCCCCTTAAAATACGACACAAAGTCATACAATAATGTCCTAATTTTGACTTGATCTGTTGAATTGATATTTAACTCAGTGTTTATTGCTAGAAAATAACAAAATCACACCAATCAGAGTTTTAGACATGTTACAAATCTGGCTAAATGTCATATTGATTGGCAGTTGCGTAACTGATATGAGATTAATAACATCTGAAAATGTGGTTTGTTTGTACACGTGGTTGTTTTGTAAGTGGTTTGTATAATTATGAGTTACTTGGGCCTAAATCTGCACATATCCATACCAACGACATATTAAAACAACAACTTTCCTTTTTCATTGAGGCTTGTGTTTGCTTGTGTGTCAGTGCATAGTTTGTTTATATATTCCACGCAGTGTCAAACAGGCTTTTTTTGCTTCTCTCTGCTTGATTTCATCACTGTCTCAGTTGGTTATCTTGCAGTTGCTTAAAGCCCTTTTTGCAATATGTGAAAAGTCTTGAAAGCGAGTTTGTGTTTGAGGCACAAAGACGACAGGCAGGGTAAATGCTTTAACACAAAACCACAAGAGCCCTTTCTCTCTCTCTCTTCCTCTCTCCCTCTCTGAACTCATTTGGTAGGTTCTTGCATGCCTTTTTACTGACTGTATGAAACTGCAGAATTATAATTAATTAGTGGTTGGAAAAAAATAGCGACTGGTTGGCTTAAAGTAAATTATATGGTAGGCTTCCAGAGAAAGGGCCAGCGAGAGAGAGGGTGACCTGCCGCAACACAAAAAAACAGACACTCACATACACACACACTCTCACATATGCCTATATAAAACTACATTTAGATTTCCCTGAAACTCCACACATAAACATACACACCGCATTTAGATTTTCCTGCGTTGTGGCATACATTAAACATACATGGTTAAAAGGAGGCTATGACGGATGGAGAATGTATGGAGGTGAAGTGGGGTTCAGAGAACACACACACCCTTTCAGTTATACGCCTGACAAAGATGCAAAACTGAGTGGACGTACATACGTTCGAGGGGGATGTACTGTACATGTAGGACTAGAAGAAGATGTGATTGGAGATTGTCTGTGCAAAACTCTAGGGGCCGGTTCCACTAGCTGGTCATTCACCCGGTTGTTAGACAGGCTGGACGTAAAATGCGCTTTGAGTCCTGCATAGAATTAATACCTGTTGTACCATCTAGGCATAGACTAAATCTTACGCCTAGTCAAAGATAGGAGTAAAGTGAAAAGTCATGACTTTTTCGACTATTGATTTTAATAAAGACAAAACTTTCATTTCACGGTAAAGGCAATGAAACTGCGAACCAACAATATATTTTACTTCGTTTTCAACAACAACATATCTTTACAGGGAAACCCAATAAAAAAATGCATAGAGCACCTCATAATGATCATTATATAAAACACAACAGAAAAAAAAACTACATGGGAAATTGCTTAATAACTTAACAACTTTAACTAAAAATATACACAAGCTTAAGAGAAATTATTCTGATAAGGGGGTTTTCTGTGGACGTGAACTGTGAACAAGGGATAGCAAACACTGCACTGCAGACACAACTGACCTAACAAAATGTCTGTACGTAATTATCTTAGAAATATTAAATATGAGCACATATCTGGGGTTATTGGCTGAAATCTATGTATATAAATACAATTCATCTTTCTCAGAGGGACAGTATGCTTGGAAATAGAATTTTATGTTTTTAAGTCCACAGCAAGCGATATAGCAAGCCACTAATTTAAATTAAGTATAGCAATATTATCACAATTATCACAACACAATTTCATAACAAATGTGAATAACTGTAGGCCTAAGTTACAATGTGAATAAGGTTGTATGCACATTAAAAACAAATACATTTTATTCAGATTTCAGAATGAGTGCTTTGTTTGCAGAAGGCTTGTAGCTCGCTCACACTTAAGCTCGCTCACACTAACTATGTGCATGCACGTTTGCGTTGGGAGATCAGGTATAAAAACGCTGATTCTTTAGGCAACGTTTACGCATTGAATTCAGATGGTGACATCACTTGTTGTGATGTTAGGACTATTAATAGCAAAGTTTGAATGGCATCTTAATATAACTGGGCGTAATTGGGCCTGGTCATAGTTTTAATTTGCGCAACAGGTGTAAATATTTGTCAGAAGGCTTTATGTAGCTAAGCCCAGTGTAGAGCTTGAACCCAACTTTTTCACTTCCAGCTGGTGCAACCGGCCCTAGGACATCAGATTTTTGGGCGGTTGCTTAGCAGTTGTTGGCACGTTGTTAGGCAGCTGCTGTGGTGTTCTAGGTGGTTGCTATGGGGTTCTGGGGGTTGTTGGGGTGCTCTGAGGGATTGCTTGGGTGTTAATGGCCAGTTGTTAGGAGTGAAGTTTGTTGGATGTTCTGGGTGGTTGCCATGGTGTTTTAGGTGGCCACTAGGGCTGGGCGATATGGCCCAAAAAATAATATCTTGGTGATATGTAAATATCTTGGTATTTCCTACTACTTCTGTTTAAAAAAAAAGAAAAAAAAGTAGTTCACTGAAGTCTGTGAAGTTTAGCAGAGACTTTCTAACAGGGCCTAACTTTTAGCCACACCTGCCAATGGCCGGTGACAAAAGAAAATTTACATATTTTTATTTTTATTTTTTATTTTTTTACTAGCCATGAAACATAGATTAATCCTTATTAAAGTAACAAAAGTTATTCAGTCACAAGCAATGAGTGATTGTTCTTTGTCTTTTGTTGTTTGATTAACATTAAAAACAGACAGTAGGAGGAGAATTAGGCTGCTGTCACTTTAAGAGCTAATTCACGGATCTAATATACTGTTACACATGTGTTTTGTTTCTTTACTGTTTACGTTCAGTTAAGACATAACTTACTATGTTTACGAGGATACTTGCCAAGATGGGCATTTTAACATCATTTTGTTTGAATATGTCTGTTCAAGCACAAGAAGACGTGAAAGAGCTCATTCAGTATTTGCAGTATTCAGTAACAAAATGAGTTCGCTTTCGCGTCTTCTTGAGCTTGAATATTTATATAAGCAAGGCTTAAACTTGACGTGACGATGCAGCACTGCCCCGTCATCTGTCCCGAGCATCGTTCACATTTGTTCACGTTCATGTTCTCGCAATTTTGCATTGTAAGAGCTTATAAATGTTTGCTGGCCAACTGGCGATTGACACGGTTTCATATACTGACCAACACCGATTTTTACTCACCTTTTTTGCTTGGCGAGTATTCATTTTTGGCCCTGCTTCCTAATATTTACAGATGGAGAATCTCGTAATATCAAACTAGGCTCTACTGCATACCGACATAAATGGTATTGCCTCATCCTATATTGTTTATAAAAAATGTATCGAAATATCATACAAACTCGATATACTTCCTAGCCCTAGTCAATTGTGTATTTTAGGCAGTTGCTAGGGTCTTCTTGTGGTTTCCATGGGGTTCTGGGTGGAGACTGACAGATTGACAAGGCTTCTCAATCTAAACAACCTTTTTTTGTGTAAATCTATGGGATTTTTAAAATCTGTTTCAGTTTTTTTTGTCTACCAGGTGAAAATCGCAGAGCCGATCAAGCACATCTCTGTTTAAAAAACAGCATGATTTGAGGTATCACTGATGTCTGTATACAAATCTTGTGGGATAAGTTATACGCAAAAGTTTCTTCCTAAAAAAGAAGAATGATGAATTGAATAGTGCTTTGCTTCACAAGCAGCACTAATAAGAACATAAACACTTTACTGAATACCCACGTACATACACAAACCTCTCGACACACACACAAACACATACACTCTGCTGTGACTTAAACATTTTCTGAAATCAGACCCTGTCGCTGTCTTTCTTTTTTTTCCCAATGTAGATATTGGCCACTACCATACACACACCGTCTCTGCCTTACAAGCCGAGATAGAGCTACACCAAAGAGATTAGTGGTTTGTGAATGTGTGTGTCTGTCCGCTTTGGTGCACTTAGTCTTGCTCTGGGTTGTGTTGTTTATTTAAACTGGAAACGTTTTGATTAATGTGGTGCCCTGAGTGCTGTGGCACAGTGCTGATAAGTACACACACACACACACACACACACACACACACACACACACACACACACACACACACACACACACACACACACACACACACACACACACACACACACACACACACACACACACAGACACACACACACACACACACACACACACAGACAGATAACTGCTTTCTTTCCCTGTCAGTGAAGGGAGTTAAAAGAACTCTTTGAAAGTGAGAGCGGTTTGCGATGTGCGTACACACACATAGACATGTTTGAGGGCTTTGATTTTCCACTCAGTGACTACGGACCTCTAAATATTTACAGTGGTTGGCACATGAGGTGCCCGGTTGTGAGTGTGAGTGTGTTTCGATTGCGCCAAGCAAATGTTGCCCTTCTTGTCTTGTGTCTTTCTCGAACATACAAATCTTAAACCTCACAGGCTACCAACAATTTTTTTTTTAATATGCTCAATAAAAGCATTTCATTTTATTTTCTTTATGAACTTTTACTGTAGACATATATTCACAGATTTCCATCGCATTCCCTGGTACATTGCTTTTTAATACATGACATCTATTGTGAAAAAGAAGTGAGCTTAATTGTATTGAATATGCATTTGTAGTGTACATTCTTAAAAGTAATTTAAAAAAAATGTACTTGCAGATAATACAATATTAATTAAATAAAAGTGGATTTGAAGTGCCTTTTCAACATGTCGACAACACGAAACATTCTTCCAGGCCTCAGCTACAACTAGTGTTTGAGGGCTGGTCAAAGATGTAGCCGAAGAAGACCACAGGCTGGCGTTATGCAAATCTGTTTCTTTATATCAAATCATTGTTACGTAGGTATGTAACAGGAAGTGAGACTTTAAAGTCCTCATGAAATCAAAATTGACCCTATTTACTTTGCTAGCACACATTACTGGTCTTAAAGGGTTAGTTCGCCCCAAAAATGAAAATTCTGTCAGTAATTACTCACCCTCATGTTGTTCCAACCCCGTAAGACTTTCGTTCATCTCTGGAACACTAATTAAGATATTTTTTATTAAATCTGAAAGCTGGCTCACTCCTTCATAGGCTTCTATGTAATTTCCTTCTGCCGGCCCAGAAAAGTTAGTAAAGACATCGTTAAAATAGTCCAGGTGACTACAGTGGCTCAACCTTAAGTTAATCAAGCGACGAGAATACTTTTTGTGCACAAAAAAAACTTTATTCAACTATTTATTTTCTTCTGTGTTGGCCTCTGACGTGAGTTCACGAGAGCGCCACGACACATGCACGAGAATTGAGAAGATGACGCTCACGATCATCACTTGTGTGAAAGGTAAGCCATTCATTTTGCGGCATTGGTAAGGCACTTTTACGTTTTCTCGTTGGTTTCTCACGATTCGGACATCCAGGAAATGCAGACTTTAGAACCGTTTTAAACACTACATCGAGACCCATCTGTGTCATCTTCTCAGTTCTCGTGCGTGCGTCGCTGCGCTCTCGTGAACTCACTTCAGAGGCCCACACAGAAGAAAATGAATAGTTGGATAAAGTTTTTTTTTTTTGCGCACAAAAAGTATTCTAGTCGCTTAATAAACTTAAGGTTGAGCCACTGTAGTCACCTGGACTATTTTAACAACCAACTTTTCAGGGCCGGCAGAAGGAAATTATACATAGAAGCCTATGAAGGAGTGAGCCAGCTCTCAGATTTCATCAAAAATATCTTAATTTTTTCCCCGAAGATGAACGAAAGTCTTACGGGGTTGGAACAACATGAGAGTGAGTCATTACTGACAAAATGTTCATTTTTGGGTGAACTAAACCTTTAAGGTGAACAATTAATCCGCCCAAGTTAATACTCCGAAAAAAATAGTTTGTCATGGTAATCTTTAATCAAAATCTGAAAAGATACTTCCGGTCTGGATTGGCGTTCCTTTTCCGATGATGTCAGTTTGACTGGGTTGAAAACGCTTAACCACTCCCCTCCAACCGTCAGTCTACTATAAGCGAGAGATGGAGAGGAGGTGAGCTAAAATAAAACCCTGCCCTCTATTCAATATTACGTTTCACTTGAAAGTACGTCACAACACTGAAGTAAAATCAGTTGATTCAGCTAAGTTCAGCTAATTGCATTTACTGTAAATTTAAACTAAAACATTTTCATTTAATGGCAACTATAATGCAATTAAGTGTTCAAAAACATTACATTCAAGTATATTCTTATAAGTATATAATTTCCATAATAACTCTTTTTAAAAAGTATGCTAAAGTGTAGGCCTACTACTTTTTTTTTTACAAGGGATGCTAATTGTGCATTTCAGCATATCTCATATATTAGATATCTAACTCATTTGACCCATGTGTGTGTGTGTGTGTGTGTGTGTAGCTGTTATTGCTCCTGTGTGATATAATTTGCTGCAGTTTATAGCTGTTGCTCTGGATGGGCTGCTGTTCAGCTTAAGCCCATTAACTTTAACAAGGCGAAGGCACACACTCACACATATTTAGATTCAGAAGCAATTTCAAATATCATTTTACACACTCCCAAACAGATTAAAAAAGATATAGACACACACAGAAGTAGGAGTGTTGTGTTTTACTGCTCTGTGCATATTTGTGTACGTGTTGTTGGCACGCTGGCAGTGCCAAGCGTACAGTGGAAGCGTTTCTGGCGTGCTGGTAACCCAGGGGTGCTATAAACCACCATGGGTTTTTTTTCCCGGAATGTTGATGAATCGTGTGTGTATGCTGCACACTTTCTATTGTTTCTCTGCTTCTCTCACATTCCTTGTTCTTTCTCCATGTTGCATCCATGCTATTTGGCAGTAAAGCTGAAGCCGTTGTGAGCTGCATAGATTGACGACATATACAGTAGAAAAGCAGAACAATAATTTGAAAATCACACTTAAATTATGGTTCAAAGCTGGGAACGTATGAGTCAGATTAATTTAGCCATGCCCTGCCAAATTCAGCCCTGCAGTTATGCTTAAAATACTATTAATCTTTTTGCAGATTTCCTAAAATGCCTCAAGAAGTGGGTTGTTACTAAAGAACTAAATGTGTTACAATTTAGCAGTAAATCTTACCACAGGGGATCCAGTAATCCAAGCTAAGTTTTTATATATATATATATGCCTATATTTTTGGTTGATGGAACGGTCATAATAGTAATAGACTGAATACAGATTTAATGATTCCACTCAATCGAACTGCAGGTTGTGATGAATGATGTTTGATGATTGAAATGCACAACTAGTTAAGATTATACCCAAATAAGTGCAGTGCTCTCATCACTTTTTTTCCTCGGTTGTCTGTGTTTCTTTGGCCTGATTCTGCCTCTCAGTCAAACAGATAATATGTTACACTGTTACACTGTAAAATGTAAAAATGTGTGTAAAAGTAGAGCTATTTGTACCTGATCTGATCCTAATGTGTGAACCTCAACTGGTAGGACAACTGTTGGCAACAAAAAGATCACACACACAAGTCCCAGTGATGACGTAAAGTCAGGGATAAGTAATTAATTACCTATTGCACAGTTGAATTGAATAACATTTTGATTTGAATAAAAACAGTTCATTTAGATATTATGAACCACATTAATTTTTTATGTTTTGAAAGAAGTCTCTTATGCTCCCCAAGGCTGCATTTATTTGAAAAATACAGTAAAAACTACCTGTTTTCTATTTGAATAGAATATATTTTTTTCCCCTCAGAATTACGTTTATATCTCAATATAACAATTCTGACCAAACACTCAGTTGCTAGTTTATATCACGCAATTCTGAGAAACAAACTGATAAAAGATAAAAAGTCGCAATTACCTTTTTTATACAGGGGCGGAAACAAGCTTCCATAATTTAATGTGTTCTTGCTAAATAAAAATGTATTAATTTCTTTCAACAACAAAAATAATCTTACTGACCCTAAACTTTAGAATCGTAGTGTAGCTGTTCGTTTTTTTTTTTTTTTTTTTTTTTTTTATGATTTGAATTTTCAACAACAACAGAGAGACAAACAAATCAAATCAAAAATACATAAACAATCAGCCATAAAAATAATAATACAAGACCATAATAATACAGACATAGGCCAAAACAAAGTAAGCCTTAACTCGGTCCAAGAAATTAAGGGGAGTACCCCCCCTCCCCCAAATTACTTCACCTAATTCCCTTAATAACCCTTCCAGTTTATCAAAATACAACGTCTCGCTGGTAGTGTGAGAGCTGCTCGGGTTGTTACCAAAATGGCCGCTGAACTGACTTGCCCTAAAGGGAACCAACTCACATTTGCTATATTTAACGTGATTTGTTCACTTTATTCACTTCAAGTTGCTAAGCATAAGTTTAGAACATACTATGAATGTAAATGCATGCTCAGAGAGAGAGAAGGAGCTCATGCTAAGCTTGTCCTGGGCTGGAGAAAAGAATTGAACAATAGCTCATAAACCGCTGTAGGGTAGCCGGTGCCCTCCAGGCAAAAAGAGCTGAGACCTACATGCCTAAATTGAGTCAGCAATGTCAATGTGTTGTGATGGAATAAGCATTTGACACAGCCATTAATTTTCCTAACAATATTAGAGGATTCAACTTGACGGACAACATCAAAACAAGCAAGTCTAAAATAATATATTTTAAAAAAAATCGATTTTGGTCCAAGAGTTGGCTATTTGTTCCTGTTAAGCCAACGTAATCGAAACATGTAATGAAAATAAAAACAATGGATTAAATGAAAATCAATGTGTCGCATTTTGTTTCCCCTGGACCCATAATGGAAGGTCAAATAAATGTAACATAAGTAACCATGGAAACAGCAAAAGTATGCTGTCGAAAATAAATCATATTTCTCATCCACTGACACTGCTCTTTAAATTGATTTTTTTTAATAGAATCACATTAAAACATCTCCCTGTTTTTCAGAAACATGACCACATGTTTGTCCGTGGCCTTCAGGTTATTTAAAGCATATATTGAATTTATAGTACTCTTTCAAATCTGTATTCTGTATTTTTAGTGGCCTTCCTCTCCTCATCTTCAGACAACACACACACACACACACACACATATATATATATGAAGCTTGACGAAGCTTTGTAGCATTAGAACAAAGAGTTGAAAAGTGAATTTCTGAGGCTGGATATTTAATGGTGCTGTGTGGGCTTCTTCTGTCTCAGTGGAGGCTGTGAACACTGCAGGAGTGTGGAGAGGGTCCAGATGGAATTGCCCAAACGAACCCAAACTCAAAGGAGCTTCAGTCGCCTCCCAATGAAATACAGAACCCGTCAGACATAATCAGCTCCTGTCACATCACAATGGAAACCAGCAAACGCACAGAAACTGAACCGTGAATATGCTACAATCAGGTCTTTTATTTTAAATCGTCGTCTTTTTATAGACATGAATTAGGAATCCAAGGTGATTTGTTTGTGTGTTTTTTTTTCCTGAGGGTGAAGAACGCTCAGCCTCTTTCAGTTACTAGCCTTCACCTTTAAAGGTAACTGACGCCACAGGGGAAGTTTGGCATGTTTTTCTTATTTCCTTTTTTCCATTTTTTGCTGAAATGTTCCTTTGACTAACTCGGCCCACGACAGAGAGCCTTACTGAGAGTCGGCACTACACTACTGACGCTCAACGGCCGAGTGTGTGCGTGTGGGAAGGGGTGTTTTCGTTGGTCTCCTCCCCAGTTCACCTTCACAGTGCTCCTTTTCTACTGACGGCAAAGAATTCCACCACACACACTCATATACACATGCTTACAAAAACCTCTTTCTACTCTATTGCTCGGTGTACCTTGACACATTAACACGCACTCACTCAGATGGGCAGCAGCGACGCCACATCAAATCTGCCCTTTAAAGGAGTCCGGTGGTTTTGACGTCAGCTCTGAACGAGATGTCATTGTTAGTTGCATCTTCAAGGCCTTTGAATGGAAGAAGTGATTTTTATTTCAGGCGCTTGCAGTGTTGGCTCTGACACCAGTCTTAGGGGCCTTTCACACTGTACCATTTTCAACTGGTTTCAAAGTGCAAGTTTTTGAAAACGATACCGTTATTGTCTCTTTTTAAACTACAAAAACGCTAATTTGTGAAAATGGTGACGTCATGCACATGCGTATTACATGAGTAGGTGCGTAGCGTTTCTTTGCAAAGTGGCATTGCTAACTACTGGCCTGGCAGCATAATACATCATTTCAGTCGTTTTTGTTCAGAAGTGTGAACAGGGATTGTTTTGACAGTGTCGTCTGTACGCAAAAAAAAAAAGCAAAGGACAGACTTTTCCGTTTTTAGTTTATTGTTAACATGTAAATGTACCCTTATTAATCTATCCTGTATTCAGTTTGAGATCACACACACTTTCAGTTCTGAATTCGTTTTATCACTGTTCAGTCGTTTTAGCAGATATACAATAGAAAAAAATCAATAGAAAAAACTTTCTTATGAAATGTAAGAGTTTGTGACCCATCAGGCGTGAAGATCTATTATCTAATTCAGCACCGCATATAGGTGTGAAAATGCACTTATGTCTTTCAGTGATCTTTATGGTGCGACTATTGATCTGAAATACAACACAAAATGAGAACTGTAATTATAAAACAATTGTTTCATTTAACCTGGCTTGATATTGCCTGGGCGGCTCAATGACTCAGTACGGTGACCACTAAGTGTGTGTAAAGCAAATCTTATAATGAGAAAGCTATGAGAAAACTACATCAAAGTTCTAAGCTGAGAGTGAAAAAAATGCAGTTGTTGCCTCAGCACTTTGTCTTCCTTACCTGACCCTTAAAGGGATGGTTCACCCCAAAAATAAATATTCTGTCATCATTTAATCACATTCCAAACCCTACTTACTTACTTTTGAGTAAGATAAAATTAAAGAAGAAATGTTGAAGACTATTATAGCAGTAACCTTCCACATAATGCTATATTATGAGACAAAGAGAAATTTGAAGGGATTCACCCAAAAATGAAATTTCATTTCCGAATCATTTACTCACCCTCATGTTGTTCCTAACCTGTATGACTCTCTTTCTTCTGTGCAACATGAAATAAGATAATTTGAAGAATGTTGGTAACCAAACAGTTTACCACGGAGTTCCATTGTATGGAAATTTCTCAAAATATTTGAAAACTTTTTTTGTTCTGCAGAAGTTATTCATGTTTGGAGTAAATAATGACAGACTATTCTTTTTTTGGGGTGAACTTTCCCATTAAGTCATCATTCATGGAAATATTTGTCTTTGCTGTCCACAGTTTCATATATTTATTCAAATATAGCACCTTCAGACACAACATGACTAACATTATTGATGTCAATGTGACATGGCCAATCATCATTGTGGAATTTTTGCTTACAGTATGCAGAAGCAAAAATGAGAAATGAGACCTATCTGCTCATTTAGTTTAGGGTCACTTTAGTTTAGGGTCCAATTCTCACTATGAACTAGTTGCTTATTATCATGCATATTAGGATATTGGCTAGTACTTTTAAAATGCATTATTCTCCATGACCATATTCTACATACATCCCCTACCCAATACCTAAACTTAACAACTACCTTACTAATTATTAATAAGCAGTAATTAGGAGTTTGAGGCAAAAATCATGGTTAATAGTTAATTAATAGTAAGAATTGGACCCTACACTCTAACCCAAATTTGGGTCAAATATGAACAAACCCAACTGTTGGGTTAAAAATCTAATTAAAAATTTAACCCAACGACTGAGTTTGTCCATATTTGACCCAAATTTGGGTTAAAACAACCCTGCATTTTTTAGAGTGTAATCTTATAGTGTGACCAAATTATCCAGCTTTAGAGGACTTGGACTGTAGAGCACATGTCACTACTTTCTAAACTTTTAGTTATTTTTCTTTTTTTTGTCATTTTAGAGTCTAGATCTAGTCTGCAATAGTACATTCTTCAACATTAAGGGGCAGTCACACTACATTTTAGATCCATTGACTTCCATACAGATTCCATGCTGATTTAGCTGCTTTCCAAAGTTCAAGTTTGGTGAACTCTGCCCTGCGAATTCATATTACCAAAGAAGTGAGACCAGTAGAAGATCGATGCCTCACGATGTGACACCAGCTTTAAAAGAGCAAAATGTTCAAATCTGCAGGATTGCAGTGTTGCAGTAAACTGGAATGGACTGCATATCTTTACATTTTGCATGTGTTATGTGTTGAATTTTGTTTCTAAAAGAAGCAGAGTGTGATGTCAAATTACAACAGCTGCAGTGTCCGTAGAGATTTTACGAGCTCAAAGTCTGTGACCATGGCTTTAGTCATTTTGTGTAAAAAAACAAACAAAAAAAGGACACCAGAGCAAGGTTGAGTACACCTGGAGGGTGAGTAAATTATTTTTGGATGAACTATCCCTTTAAAACGGACTTTCCTTAATTAATGTAACCCAATGTAGTCAGGTTTGTGATATTTAATCATCTTAATAAAACCAGTACATTCAAATATTACCAGATGCATTCTAACCAATTGATTTTAGTGATCATCCTCAGAAGTGAACTTGCTTGCATCATTGACGTAATTACTTAATGACACACAGATATCAAAAAAACTTTTATATTATTCACACAACACTCATACAAACAAACTCCTAACTGCTTGAGGGGAGTGAATTTCTGAATATTTGAACATATTTAAATGTATTACTAGCACTTCACCAGATGCATGAATGGAAATCAGCATGATATATTTTCATTTATCTGGAACATTCTCTTGCTTACAGCCACTACATGCGAACACACACACAGGGACACTTGAGAGAGGGATAATGGAGCTCATGCAGTGAAGTGCTGTTGATAATGAGGCAGATGTCTGTCTGCAGGGCTGACACAGCAGGGACACACACACACACACACACTTGCTTTTTTGGCCACCTTTCTCCCGGTTCCCTCTTCACCTCCCTCCTCCTGAAGTTTTAATTACCCCTCTCCAGATACACAGAGGTGTGATGCTTCTGCGTGTTTGTATGGCCGTATGTGTGTGTGCTGAAGGTCAGCTCGCGTAGCCTCGGAGTAATACAGGCTAGTCAGGGTCTCCCCTTTCTCACAGCCACATTGACCAATCAGAGCTCCCTCCTCACGGTCATTCGGCCAATCACAGCTCTCGATTCCAGCCTCTAAAAAGCCAATCGTGCTGATTAATTTATTCAGAGCCCCCTCCCCCTGCCTCTCCTGCTGGAATGAGTCTTTTTTTATAGACCATCGTGCCCCTCCAGCCCCCGTTTCTTTATTGCGTTTGTGTAGAGCAGTACAAGAATGCGGCGTATTCTTTTTTCACTCTCTTTTTGTATGTAATCCCTCTCCCTCTTTTTTTTCTCCTTCCTCTCCAAAGTAATTAGACAGAGGCGTGTAAAGAGGAGAAATTCAGTTCTTTGAGGGAAATGGGGAAAGAAAGGGAGAGTGATAGAGAAAGACAGAGAATGAGAGAGGAAAGGGGCAAAGCATAAACTCGCACAGTTGAGTGTTATTGTGCGAGTCTGAGCACAGAGGAAATAAAAAACCAGGATTACTGATAAATAAACCCTCCTTGCGCACACGCGCACACACACACACACACACACACACACACACACACACACACACACACACACACACACACACACACACACACACTTCCCCTCTTTGCCAATTGCCAGAGGGTTGAGAGGCTGACATCATCACTTCCTGTAGTAAACAGGTGTGAGGAGGGATATGAAAAATAAAATGAAAGAAAGAGAAGAGGCCTCTTCTCGGAAAACTCCTTTTCTTTATCGTGGTGCTTAGCTGAGGTTTGAGGATCAGTTTGACCTTCGTTTATACAGCTCCCTCACGGTCTTAGCTTTTAATTCAAAGTGCTTCTCTTCAAATAATCTACGTTATGAAAAAAAACATTGACCTGTCCTGAAGCCAGATGAGTTGCACACAAGTTTTTGGTTATTCTTTGGGTTAGTTAAAGAACAAAGAGTTCATGAAAAAATGGCGGTGATCCCATAACCTATAGATGCCTACAGATTCAGCATTACAAGGCATCATAGATGGGTTATTCTCCAGAATAGATGTCATTGACCTTGACCCATCCATGTGTTTCCAAATTGTCCTTGCTGTATTAGCAAATTTGTCCACTTTTAAAGGTGACCTATAATTCAAAATTGAATTTACCTTGGTATAGTCAAATAACAAGAGTTCAGTGCATGGACATGACATAGAGTGAATCTCAAACTGGACTGTTTTCGCGTTTTCATTTAATTCACGTTTATGAAAAACACCCCTGAAAAACGGTCGGTTCTCCACACAATACCGACTGTGACGCAATAGTCGGGATCATTAATATGTATGCCTCCAAATATTTGCATAATGCCAGCCCTCAATGCCAGGCGGACCTGCGCAGCCGAAGCATGGCAGTTGCTCAGTGTGGATGTACACATGAACACAAAAGTATTTTTTAGTTCCTTCATCTGAGCCTCTGAAGAAACAATGGGTTAATTTTATTTTCTCTGGAAATTTCCAAACATTTCACCGACTGTTTCCTCAACTTGGGCCAATACAGAGCTGGCCTCGGATCGAGCTACCAAGCAACACTTTCTGATGTGTAATTGTTCAAGTTCAGACAGGTAATCTTTCTCTCAAAATCGTTCAATACTGTTTATGCATCAGTAAGTCAAGCCAGTGACTAAAATATCAGCTTCACATCGTTTCTTTTAGTAGGATGAAAATAATCGTATTTAAATTGTGAACAAATTATATACAGAAAGCGATCAAAGAACAATCTTTCCACACAGCGCGAGTTTATCTGGACACTTGCCAAACTCGTTATGAAATCAATGACGCACGTTACTGCACAACGAAGCTCTTACTGTATTTACATCATCGTGTTTGCATTGGTGAAAGCAGAGAGAGTGCAGAAACTGCTTTGCAGTGATAAGATCTTCATTCTCGCGATCAACAGACTGTCCTCTGCTTGCTCAATGCTCATCACGGCAACATTTTATGTGATGGGAATAGATCTAAATACTTTAAAAACATCTCACGATTCGTTAATCTCGATAGCTGTTATAGTAAAAACGTATAATAGCAGTAGTAAAAGTATTCGGGAGAGAGTTTCACATGTAATGCGTAGCTATTTCATATGCAAGCATGTCAGCCAATCACAGCAGTGGCCGCGGTTACACTGAATCCCACAGCAGACACGCCCCTTCAAACAGAGTGTTCAAATCAGAGGCTAAAAGCAGGCTAGGAAAAATGCCTTTTATTTCTAAATTATGATTATTTTTTATCTAAAAAACATACTAACATTATAAGGGTAACCCAGGAAACATTATAAAAAAAAACAAAAAAAACATTCTAGGGCACCTTTAAAGAAATGAACTATTCCATAAGCCCTCCAAAAATGTGATAATTTTATTATTCTTTCATATGTTTTGAAATATTTGACAATAGAAGGTGATTTTAAACTGTCAAACTTGTTACCTTTACTTTGTATAGTAAACAACCAAAAATTTTAACATGGATATTTACCTGTTAAGTGCATTACTGAATCTCAACATAGCCTACATTAAAATGTATTCATTTAGCCCAGGTTTAGGCATTGTAATTCTGCTGCCTCATTGTGGCCAAATTCTAAAGGCCCGTTCACACCAGGGACGATAACGATAAAGATACAGTTCTAAAAATCGTTCTCAATATTAAAGAATGCAGAGTTCACACCACAGCTATAACAATAACGGCACAGAGAAACGATCGTTGGAATCACTCTCAGAACGATTTTATCCAGCTGATGAACGATAAAAACATTGACAGCCAATCAGAATCCATCCTGCTGTAACAAGCTCGAGCATTTAAAGCGGGAGACAAGCACGCGCTTAGAATAAACAGAACGATATCATCTGCTGGTGTGGACGCTAATATAGTTATCGTTCTTGGTGTGAACTGGCCTTAAGGCAGCACACGGCATTATCACATTAGCTTAGCCACATGCAAAATGCTATTAAGGACACATCTCCTGTGTGGAGAGCTATTTGTGTGACACAGAGTTGCTATCTATCTAAAGCGCTCCAAGCTGATTACCAAATCCATTTCTGTTAGGAAGTTGCCTAAGAAGACAGCTGCCTATTTAGGTAGTAGGCATTGAGGCGGCTCACAGGTTTTGGAACAGAGCTAATCTCTCTGCCTTTCATGTTCTCATTACATTCATGTGTGTTTGACGTGTCAGGCTGATGTTAAATATTAATGCTTGTCTGAATAAAACAGCAGAGTTACGGCTCTTCCTTATTGTTCTGTTCCTTTTGTCCTCTGTGTTTTGTTTTGCCTCTGTCTTGTCTACTTTTCTTTCCTCTCCGAATAAAGGAAGATCCCTTTACCCCCTCAGAAATATACTCCCTGCCAGCCATTCTGCTCTCCTGCTCCTTCTAACAGTCTCTCTTTTCATCCCTCTTTCTTCTTCTTCCATCAATCTCTCTTTCAGTCTTTGTCACACCATATTGTTCCCATTCTCTCCACCTTTTTTATTCTCCCTCTCATCACAGGTTCACTGGGATGAACACACTCATGCAGCATTTTTGCTTTCAGTGTGGAAAATCACAGCCAATCAGATTATACTTTCTGATTATTAATATATGCTTATGTGGAGCAGAATTTTAGACCAATCAAAATGCACATTGGGAGGAGCTAGACAACCGAAATAGAACAGTCAAAAATGGCCTGTCATAAATGATTTGCACAATAGACGATTTACTTGAATGCTTTTATCGCTTGTCATACATATAGGAGAGGATACGTAACAAGAAATAATAGGGAGAAGAAGGAATAATGAAATCAAAACATTTACGAAGCCAGACCCAAACTCAGGTTGTCCGATCTTCACAATGTGTCAGATCATGTCAGGGATTGACTGGCTATTGGGAGGCCCTGGATTTTTTCCCGGTGGATCTGTCGACTTGCCGGCTGTCAAAACCAAATTTAGATATAAAGTAAATCCCCAAAGGTTTTTAAGAGAGGATAAAATGCCTGCCATAGTGACGGATGTATTCCTTCCCCGTCGCCGGCTGCCACATCCCACTTCTGTTGCTATTTGTCTGCACATGAGCACATGAAATCAATTCAGTCACATGAGTCTGCTCACCTGCTAGAAGACAAACATGATGGGGGGTGGATGCTCCGTACAGTCCCAAAGGTAACGCTTTATAATAAAGGTTAATGTTAACATTAGTTAATGCATCATGAAATAACAATAAACAATTAGCATTTATTAATAGGTTTATGTTCATTTTAAATATACTATTGTTCATTGTTAATTCACGTTTGTTCATAATACATTGTTAATTTATACAATAATATATATTAGTATATGTAGAAATTAACATTAACCAAGACTAAGAAATGTTGTTGTTATGAATAATATAATAAATGCTGTTGTTTAATAGTTGCGTTTGAGGCACTCAAAAAGGTTCAAACAGTCACTGATGCTCCAGAAGGAAACACGATGCACTAAGAGCTGGGGGTGAAAACATTTGAACTGGATGAAGATGTCCAAATTGTTATAATTCATTTTTTTTAATAAAAAAAAATGGTTACATGGTTCCCGGAAGACAAATTAAGTACAATTTACCTTGATCTTCAAATTCAAAAAGTTTTCACCTCCAACTCTTAATGCATTGTGTTTTTCTTCTGGAGCATCAGTGCATGTTTAAACTTTTTTTAATAGTTGTGTTTGAGTCCCTCAATTGTCCTCTTTTCACACTGTCACTGGAAAGGGTTCTGAAAGGATTTTTCTAAACTTCCCAGGACAAACAAGGGACTCAAGAACAACCATCACAAAAAAAAAAAGAAAAAAAGTTGTACTCTATCAAGTCTAAAGTATTCTTTAGAGAAGTATGCTTTCAAGTGTTCTTTTTCACAAGGGAACAGGCAATGGTTACATTTATGCATAATTCTCAGCCTGTTTCTTTGTCCCAGTGCATCCCTATAGTATGAACACTACCCCAACAGACCACGTGTCAGACCACCCTCATGCACTTGAGCAGAAACTGGCCTTCACTGTACGTGTTGACAAAAGCTACATTCTTAACATGGTTTTTCATTTTGAATAATGAAGCAATTGTTCACATATATGCTTACATGCTCACTGGCTCGCACACTTCAAACGAACGGCTTCAGGCTTTATTTAGAATTCGCATAAAGTGGACAACAAACGAGTTTAGATTAGTTCGTCACAAACAGATATGATACACAAGCAACATGAAACGCTTCGCCACAACTGTCTGGATTCGCTTTGTACTACAAAACCAATTTGTCCAAACATATAATCAGCAAGGAGGGATGCGTGTGGCCTTTTCTTCCATCGACTTCTCTTTCTTATATGCTTGTGGTGGTGTGCATGCAAAGCATATTTACGCATAAAAGGATATGTGAGTGTCATTTGCACAACGATACTTTCCGTATGCTCTCCAAAAGCAAAACCTCTCTAGGGTATTCATTAGTGAACACTCTATACCACACACACACACACACACACACGGGCCTGTCACCGGATCACAGCTAGTGCGAAAATAGCTCCATTTGGACTATCTGTAGTTATAGCTGTCAGCACTATAGATCTGCCGGCCCGAGAGAGGAGACGCCTAATGTATAGCAGCCCCTAAAACAGCATATCATGAACATCAAATAGCTTCTCTGCTTTGTAGTTCAAGTTTAAGACACGATAAGTGTTACGTCTCCGGCTCATCTCTCAGAACGGGTTCATTTGCAGCAGATTTAATGATAGTGCATATCGAATATTCCTCCCAATGTTTAGTCTGCCTCATTCTCTCCCACCTCTCCAAGAAGAGAGAATGACGTCAGTATAAACACATTTCTTCCTTTTATAATGACTTCGTATAGTCTTTAGACTCATGTGCGTTTGTTTGAACTTGTATGATTGTTTTGTCAGATGTGATGTGGCCCCGTCGTTGCCCCTCTGTTACGGCGACCCGAGTTCGGCGGCTGGGCCGTGCCTTGTTTTTCACTGTGTGGGTGTGTGTGTGTCTGTGAGTGAGTGAGGGGGGGAGTCTGTGGCTGCTTTGGCAGGGCTGCGAGGCGTCAGCGCTTTGCCTCATGGGACGTCCTGGCAAAGTCACATACCCACAGCACATACACACACACAGACGCGCACACATTGACACAGATACAGACGCATACCCGCAGCTCTGCAGTCTAGATAATTAAAACCACACACACAGCAAAACACACACCCATCTTCGCTGTCACAGAATCGTTCTCCGTTTCTCTCCTTTAATATTACCATACACACTCTTTTCGTTCTTATTTCATGTTTGTCTCACACAATTAACTCCAGTATGTGAGGGTTTGTCGAGACGCTTTGTGGTAAAATGGGTGCGTTTAGTGAGATGACAGAACCCAAATATTCCAAATGTGTGAATCCTCACAGATTTCCCAACATTCCATGTTGTTGTTCAAGTTTGTTTGTGACTGGACAGTTGTAATTATCTCTAGATTAGCAACATCTGTGGCTCAATTAGCATTTTTGCATGTGAAGTGACTAAGTGCGTGCGTCTACAGCCCTGAGGGTTTCAAAAATGTCTTGTCTGTGTGTGTTGTCTTCGCCTGTGAGTCTGTTTCTTGTGGAATCAGACTTTTCTGAAGTATTTTCCCATAAAACTCAAGCCTGGCTGTGGTTTCGAGCCTGCAGTTGCTTTTTCCCCTCTCTTTTTCTGTCATTCTCTCTTTCCACTTTTTTTGCGCGGGGTAAAGTTTCATTCACAATTGCTCTGTGAATGCTTCTGGTCTTCCTCTGATGATCTGTCGCTTCGCGGAGGAGAGTTGGGGTGGGATTAGAGCGATGGAGGTTGATGTGACCTCATACAAACACACACATACACGATCAACGCAAACACACGCATGTTTGCTCGGGGGAATTGATGGTGGAGATCGAGACATTTCGTCTCAAGCTGTGGTCGTGCTGGAAAAAAACAAAATGAACACATAATTACTCCAAGATGGAGGATATCATTTTGATTTGCTGAATTTGGGAAATATTTGGTGGATACATTAAGTTAAATCTAAATTATAGGCTTGAGACTAAGAGTGTTTAAGGAGAAATGGGTTCTTGTTTGGGTTGAGCTGAGGATGAATGGAGAGCGGGAAAACTCTCTTCCTGTGATTATAGAAAGGGAGCGAGAGAAGAAGAAAATAGAAGCAAAGAAAGTAGTTATGTGTACTGTCTGACCACACATCTTTCCTTGCATGCATATATGTTGGATTCAGATTGTATTTTGCTGGAGAATATAGAGTGTTTCTTCAACTTGGACATGTTTGGCTCTCTGGACTTCGAGAGAATAATACACACATTTCTGTGCACTAGTTTATTTAATTCCATTGTCATTTCTTTCTGAGACATGTAGGAGGAAAAAACCCACAGCAGTGTCATTTCCCTCACATCTCAAATTATGTAGTGTAATATTATTCTGTAGTGAAAATTATATTTTAAACATTCTTGGAATAAAATAGCTGATCCATTTGTCTTACTGACACATTTACAGATTGAATATTAATTTCTCTTTATTTTGTCTATATTTGTCACACATCATATCTCACATTTTATCTCACTGACATTGTTGTCTCCATGCTAAAAAAAACATTTTCCATATAATTTAGTATATTAAGCCTATATTAAACCAAATGAATTGGCAAATTACTGACTAATTTCAAATCTTCCATTCTAAAATACTTGAAAAAGTGTCGTCTTTGTGTCTAGTTACTTCTGTAGTTACTTACTACAGCTTCTGACCAAGGCTGCGTCTCAATACTAGTTTTGCTTGTTCTCAGTGCTGTTTTTGACACGATAGATCATGACAAACTCTTAGATTGATTCGAAAATTACACCGGTTATCAGGGAGAGGCATTAGGGTGGTTTAGATCGTACCTCTGACTGTTACCATTTTGTCTATTTAAACAGGGAATTTTGTCATTTGATAATCATATTTTCAAAACGTTCACCTCAGAAACTTCGCTAAGCTACGGAACATGTTATCTGGTTCTGATGCAGAAAAGCTAGTTTGTGCATTCATGACCTCCAGACAGGATTACTGTAATGCTTTACTAGCTGGTTGTCCTACATCCTCAATAAACAAACTACAGTTAGTCCAAAAGTCAGCTGCTAGAATTCTTACCAGGTCAAGAAAATATGATCAAATAACATCAATTTTATCATCTCTAGTTCCGTATCGATTACAAAGTATTACTACTGACCTAAAAGGTCTTAAATTCAGCTCCTGTGCATTCACCCTACAATCCATCATGCTCTTTAAGGTCACAAAATGGGCTTTTGGTAGTACCTAGGATATCTAAGTCCACTAAAGGAGGGAGAACTTTTCACATTTGGCTCCTAAAGCCTGGAATAGCCTTCCTGATAATGTTCGAGGCTCATTCTCCCATTTTTAATCTAGATTAAAGATTTTAGATGACCCAACACCTGTGTTTTCCTCAAATTTTCATATTTATTGTTTCAATCATATTATAATTTAAAGTCTAGGTCTAGGACAAATGTAAAACAATTAAATCTATACATAATGGCATTTGAAAAGCATCAGAGTGACACTTATTTGTCCCCACCTCTCGTTCTTAATGGCACATATAATTGGAGCATCTGGTATCAGCTCAAACATGGATCACAGACCTGTGAGAGAAACAGGCAAAGGAGAGTCCAGAAACTGGGCTACAAAAAAAAAGAGAAGAACAGAAGTAAGATAGATAGCAGAAGAAAGAGAGAATCAGAAAGGGATTGTTTGTATATTTCGAGCGGATGTACATTTCCTCAATATGAGCATGTGTGTAGCACATGGCCGTTTTGCGCTGTGATGATGGGCCAACATATATCAGCCCACTTCCTGTGGACAGCACTCTTAGGGTCTGTCACTTCCTGTCCTTACTGAAAGAGATCCAAGCTCAGTTCTGTTATTTTTAGACTGAAGCTTATGTCAAAGTCAGGTGCTACCTAGAATGAATGGAGACCCTTGAACTGCCCATTGTCCTGAGTAAGGTCCATCAGTAGATGTTGTACTATCAGAGTATCTTCATCCATACTGATACTGTTTGTTTTGGTGTTGCTGTAAATGATAATGCACAGTATTTGCTGCACACAGGTAAAGTAGGAGCTACTGTTTTTCTTAAAAGTTCATAAGTGATTTTAATCATTTGCTAACTTCTGCGATTTTGCTAACTTCAAACATACACCTCTGTCTAAAACCCTGTCCTCCAAAGACATGTCAGCAAACCCAGTGTAAGCAAACTTGCAAGCACAAAATGACTGATAGGCAGAGATTGTTTATGATTGGCTAAAGCTTGGGCTGCTCCCCTAACAATATTTTGTGAAATGTCTCAGTTTTTTTGGTCCTTAAAGTCAATGGAAACCAAAACTGTTTGGTTACCAACATTTTTCAAATATCTTCTTTTATGTTCCACAGAAGGAAATGAATTCATATATGTTTGGTACATGACGGTGAGTAGATGATGACAGAACTTTCCACTTCAGACAACCAAAACCAATCATAATTTTAACATTTTACAATGACATTTTCTACCCTTTCTCTGATCCTCAGTATTAAGACTGTTTTTGCTTCTGTGCCTTTAAGACTTGTAAATGACTTTCATTATGATTATGTATACTGGCATAGTTGGGTCATTCCTACACTTTGGTGGATTTTATGTCCCCGTGAAACAACACTGCATATTTAACATAAAATTTGAATCAACTTTAATGCCAATTCATTACGATTAGTACCTAAAAAACCCCAATAAAAAATAAAAAATAAATAATTGACCGGCAAATTCCCATCTTCCCATTCTCATATGCCCATGTTTTCTTAACTTCATTTTGAAATAAAGGTTACATAGGCCTATATATTTCTAAATGACAAATTTTGAGTATTAGCATACACATTTACTTATTCTTTTTTTGCCATAAAATACGATTTAATGTGTAAAACTATGAAGGTAAACTGATGCCTAAAAGAATCGCGTGCGCAGGGTAAGATTTGTGAAAATGTACATAAGATTGCAAGCGTAAATTAAATTTGCGTGTGCAAGAGAAGATTTGTAAGCGTGTAAATCGCATATCAAGTGTAAGAAAAAAATATTTGCAGCATTTTACTGTTATTGGTAAGTGTAATCCTGTAATAATTCTGGAATCGCCCATGATTAATTGACAGGTGAAATGATGCATGCAGTACAAAAACTATGCCTACATTCAGCAGCATCAACATTACAAACAAATCTGGCCTGCTGAGGAGGATGATGATGATGCTGATGATGATGAGCAGGATCACAGACTATGAGCAGGATACATGCACTGAATATACAGAAATTTTCTTTCTTAATACACCAGCTCTAAATTGAACCAATCAGATAAGAGTAAATCGAGTGTCAGCAAGAAGCTCATCTGATTGGCTGCATGATGAAGATGGACCCGCCCTCCTCTTCGCGCTTGCAAAACTCATTCAGTGTGATAATCGTGCCAAAATTGGAAGCGCAGGTAAAAGAAAGACGCAACTGTACAAATCGGGTTAATTCGGGAACTTTTTTGCCGCATGTACACAATAAGTAATTTAGACATTTGCAACAGTTTATTTATTTACACAAAGTTTGATTTTACGCGATCAATCTGTTTTGCAGTCCCTGACTCTGTTGTTTTCGGTTGCAAATAGCTGTTCACAGGCTTGCAATGCTTTTGGCCGCATTTGTGCGCAAAAACCGTGCCAAAAGTGTAAGCGCGGAAAAATGGAAGTCAGAAGAATACAGATCCTATTTATTTTGCGTTAGCATGAAGCTGCAGTTTCACAATACATGTATTACACTTACCAATAACAGTAAAATGCTGCAAATATTTTTTTTCTTACACTTGATATGCGATTTACACGCTTACAAATCTTCTCTTGCACACGCAAATTTAATTTACGCTTGCAATGTACACTTTCACAAATCTTACCCTGCGCACGCGATTCTTTTAGGCATCATTTTACCTTCATATAAAACAATAAAATTAGTTTATATGTCGCTCAAACTCCAGTCCACCTTGTTACTCTGGTGCCATTTGTGTAAAAAAAAAAAAAAAAACTTGCACTAAATCACAATGCAATGCAACTACAAGAACAAAGTATAATCAGTCTTTCTCTTTTTTCCTATTTTTTAGAAGACTTATTTAATAGTGTAAAACATGTCCACCCTGTTGTAAATAGATTTTATAAATTACTAAAATTCTTCCTGAATGTTAAATTCTTCCTTCTGCTAGCATTTTGTTCTTTAATGTGCTTCATCAGCTTATAACGCCCACCCTGTTAAGGCCCACTCTGTTACAATTTGCATTGTAAAAATGTAATGTAACAGGGTGGTGAAATGTACGATATTTGGTCAGGATTATGAGATTGCACTAGCCTGAGCTTGACCAGTGTGTTTAAGATAGACAGACATTTTCTGACATTTTTCCAACCTGCTCAGTCCAAAATCCACCAAACTGTAGGAATTTCACACTTTCATTCATCAAATTTGCAGAATGCTTAAAGGCACTTTCATAATGTTCTCATGGTTGTGATGTCATTTGTGCAGTTTAGTTATCTGAATGAACTGAGAAGAAAGTTTTGCTTTGAATAGAAGTTTTGAGTTATCTACAGTATAGTACTGTAAACTCTTGTATTTAAAAAAAAAAAAAAAAAAGAAGAGCCAAACAAATCCTGTTTTCCATGATGTGCAGTCTTTAACTTTTTACTTTATTTTTTAGAAATGTCTCTTATACAACAAATCCCTACACTGAATACTGAGCATATTTTCATGATCTCCTGCTGGTTCATGTACCCCTCCATTCTCATTCACCGCTTTATATGGCTGTACAATTTGCGGTGAGAGAAACAAACATCTCCAGCCATCAATAACTCAGCTCTTCCTGAAAAGTCCCCATATTCTGTGACAGAAGTATTTCAATCAAATTCCAGAGGCCAAGTAGTAATTACCCAGCATTCCAAGGCATTTTGTGGTTGGCCAGCAAATGTGTGTCCCTCCAATTAGTGCCTCTCCTGTTTTTCAGTACTGTACAGAGAAATTCAAGGTTTAGCTGGAAGAGTGGACGCACAAACAGCGCTGTGGTGCGCTGTGGTATGTGTGTGTGTGTGCTTGTGCTTGTGTGTTTCAGCACTTCTCTGACTTTACAAGCTTTACCACAATCTTGGAGCGCCCACAACAACAGCTCTTATGGCCCCTATAAAGATCCTCTTGCATTTTACCCTGCACACCCACAGAAAGTGCTCATTCCAGTAAACACTAAAGGTAACATCTATATGAAAATGTTTTAAACGCACTACCAGCCATCCAGACAATTTCTGCCTGTATATTTATCCATTGATGCAAATTGGATTTTCTTGAAGAACTTTGACCTTTACAGTTATAACTGCATATGGGCTTCAAGTACAAGACAGGATCTGTTACGGTGAGCAAGCTATTATTCATTGTCACATTTATAGAACATGATGTATTTGCAGCTCTTTCTTAATGTGTTCTTGTAACGTTCATCTCTATTTTAGCAGAAGGTATGTGGACATTCTAGTCAAAGAATTTGCGCCGTCTCATTCCTGTGTAATGAGTTTAAACATGGTCTGTTGGCTGACCTTTGACCAAACACAGGCCTAGTCCACTGACCCAGAGTCACACATCTCTACACAGACTTCTCTCATCCAGATCATCTCTGACAGAAAGGAGCGGCGACATCTCTGGAGGTCCCTGAGGCTTGATCTTTGACCTTTCCTATCTTGCGCTTAAACCCTGATTTACAGTCACAGCTCAGCCCTCATGACTGACCCCTGAACCCTGTGCCCTCATAAAGAGAGAGTAGAGAGTTTGAACTGTTCAATTTCAGGTTCATTGCTTGCAACACACAGGGGGGGGGGAAAATGATTTTGCATTGCTGAATGATTTTGCATTCAGCGCAGAGTACAACATTCACTGAATATGTGCGACCTCATTCAGCCAAAACTAAGAATGCTGCAATGCGAACTAGAGACCTGCGGTGGGCTTTCTCTTGCCATGCTTTGGGGGGGTTGGGCAAAGGAATCACAGATTGACTGAGGGGAGATGTGCCAGACGGGCAGATGTTGGCTAAAGGGGTTCAACAACGGAAATCCCCATTATCCAGGCCAGTGTGTCAACCTGCGACCACGCCACCGATGAAATACACACCTACTGCTACATATTCCCAAATAAATCACTGCATGTGTGCTTCTTACTAACTGCCATGATCCCTGAACTTTCTCTAAATGCTTTGTGTGTTTAAAGCAGGGTAAATGTGTTAAAGTCTCAATTACATGAAGCTTATTTTTGTTCCTAATTGTTTCAAAAATACATAAACAATGCAATTAAAAATATACTTAAATACACCTTAAATTAAATTATTAGCTGACATTTTATTTTACAGTATTCTTTTTACACGTTACATATACTTACAATAGTAATAACTATAAATTATGCATAATTGCATAATTAAACACTAATCCTAACTCTGACCCTATAGTAAGTACATGTAGTTAATTAATATTACTTATCACTAATAATATACTGAAATGTATAATTACACTGTAAAGTAAACCTTAAAATAAAGTGTAACCCATTATTAAGTAGTTTGGCATAATCATTTTATTATTATTATTTATTATATTAAATATTATTTTAACAAAACTTAATACCTTTAAGTATTTGCAATTCATACAGTCATACAAAAAGGTTATCCATGCATTCAATGATTTCGATTCTTTAATTAAATCGTTTGGCATAACTGTATTATTATTATTATTTATAAATAGAATATTTTAACAAATGTGCTTCTGTATCTTTGAATATTTGAAAAATGCCAACATGCAGAGTGTCACACATCATGTGACCAACATGCAGAGAAAAAAAAACAGAAGAAAAGGGAAAATATATAATAGAAAGGACCTCTGCAGACCCTCATGATCCTGTATCAGTCTCTTAAAAAATATCAGATAATTTGTACATTGTCTTTTTTATTTAATTTTTTTATTTCATATTTATTTAAAACTTAATACTTTGTATTTAAAGTAATTAATAATGCTATTCATATATAGCCTGACTACGTCAGCGGCCTATCTATCCGTTTTCCTCCGGCCTGAAAACAGCCGGGCCAATCAACGAACAGAGGGCGGGCTGAAAGCCGTGACATAGTCGCTAAGCGCCGAGTTTAAGGTTAGGTCAGGGAAATCGAAAACGACCGCGGATATGGAGACGCGGATGCAATTCGCTCTGTTGTGGAGAATATTCCAGGCATAAGCAAACTGAAGCCCGAACAAGAAGAGTGTGTATTAAACATTTTGAATGGAAGTGATGTTGTGGCCCTACTCCCTTTAGGAAAAGTTTAATTTATCAACTATTACCGATCGTCAGCGAGAAACTGGGGAGCCTTTTGACAGGTCAGTGTCTCCTTTCTTTTCCAGGTCTTAAATATTGCCATGACATGCTGTAATCTTGCAATTAAGTTGCAGCATTTCCGACAGACTCGAGATGAACAAAGAGCTGTGTTTAACAGAACTAATCCTAACTTTGACAGTTGGGTGCAAATGTTTTTTTGTTTCTCTCTACTGTCAAATATCAGTTTAGAGGCCCTGATTGTACCGTGGATGCGTAGATTAACTTCGCAAGTTCGCATAATCTGCAAAAGTCGTTTACAGCCATGTTCACTCCGGTATTTCGCTCGCATCATCAAGTGTTTACAGCAGGTTTACAGTTGAGGTTCGATCATAGATTTGAGTTCGATGCCTGATGTCTGTGGTTCGATGCGGCTGTGTTGGCCATAGACAGTAAAAGAAATGGACACAGCGACCCCGTTGATTTCAACGGAGAGAGTTGAAGCCCAACATGGGCACTCACTTCCTGATAGCCAAGCGTTCTGCGCAGGCTCAAACTGAGCTTGACGATGTAGTTGTCACGTGAGCAACCGTTCTGACCTTCTAGTAGCTGTGCCGGGACAAATCTGAATTGAAATCTGAAACAAATCTGTTGTTGAAATATTTTGTCCCGTTGCTTTTATGAACTCTCTATCTATGGGCTTCTCCCTTGACTTTATGCCTCCATGTCCACCCGATTGCCTCATAGACAGTAAACGATTGCCTACGAGCTTCTACTTCTGTCTATATGGTAATTTCTCTACTGTGCGACAGAGCGTCCCGTGGTTATGACGCAATCGTTAGCCTATTTTTACAAGAATGGCTTCTACGGGGCCATAACGTAAGATACAAAGTAATGGAGCCTTTTATACATTGTCGTGTTTCTTTAGAAGTAAATAATGGACAAATGGAGTCTTTGGACGCCTCAGATGTAAAGTTATTCGCTGTCAAAGTGACGCCAAAATGAATGGGAGTCAATGGGATGCTAACAGCAGGTGATAGCCAGCTACAATGGCGGCCCCCGGAGGCAGCTTCAACTTCCGGCTGGTGGATTACCCCCTTGGTGTTGGCACATAACATACTAGTGATGGCCGGTTCGTGAACGAATCGTTCTTTTGAACCGGTTCTTTTTAGTGAACCGGTCGAACCAGTACACTAAATCGGACTGAATCGTTCGAAACAGTTCGCGCCTTGCGTCAGTGCTGATACACAAGTTACTAAAGTTACTCACTTTCAGACATGCCTGACAGTCCCTCTGACTCGAAATAAACCAATATCCCGGAGTATATTTCAGTTTGAACCGTGTTGTTTTTGAGAGAAGTGATGAGCACGAGCAGCTGATACTGCGCATGCGCGTACTACCTAACGCACATGTACAGCGATTATCGGATCACCAGTACAGAACCGAGAACTGTTTCTTTCGGACACGTTCGACATAATGAGAACAACTGATCGATGAGCTGAGCATGCGTGCAATTTTTTTTCTGAGGGACGAAATGTACCTTTCTTAAGTATTTATTTAGTTGAATATCAGTAAGTGTAATAAAAAAAAACATGTTGGAAACATGTTTAACATGTTTATCACATAATTACTGTATTATCACTGTATTATTTTAAAGTTTGGAAACACAATGAATGGATTGTAAAACTGTCAAACTAAACATTTATTAAAATAATATTTTCAGGAACAGCTCATTTAATTTCTAAGTAAGTTGATATAAATATTTGATGTAAACTCTTGCCAAAGTTTTAATGGTGCACACTGCACAGTACTGCTTAGTAAATGTTTATAATGTGTTAAAACATAACGTATTAAACATATTGGAGAAGAAAGACATGCATCGATTTTTTTAGTTTTGTCGACTGTATATTCAGGTTTCAGCAGTTCTCAGCTCAGCACACAGGCCTATGCTACGGTTCTCGAGTCAAGAACTGGTTGTTGCAGTTCTTGAATCACCAGTCCAGAACCGAGAACTGTTTCTTTCGGACACGTTCGATACGGAGAACCGATGAGCTGGAGATACTGCGCATGCGTGATAGCACCGTCTCTAAACAGAACTTTCTTTCGGCCAACTGATGATGTGCTGATGAGCACGCAGCACGGGTGAACCGAGGACTTAAATGAGGGGCCGAATGCGGCGAAATGTAAGTTTATTACAAATAAAATGATGAAGACCACTTATGCACTTTATATATGTAAGACATGTTAAACATCCGCGTTTGCACATCGCCTGTAGGCTACAGGGTTCGTTTGCAAAATGTAAATGTAAGAACTTCTCCAAGAGGATTATGACGATGAGTACTATTATTTAAGTGAAGGTATGATTACAAATGCCTTTAATTTAAAGTATTTTTATCCGCCGGGATGATATAATTGACGTCATTACGCGAGGACGTAAAAGAACTGGTGAACCGGTTTTTTGAACCGGTTCATTGAAACGAACTGTCCGAAAGAACCGGTTCGCGGAAAAGAACCGAACTTCCCATCACTATAACATACGTCATATATAAACTTATCTGATTGGCTTACGGGTAACCAATGATTTTAAACTTCAGACAAGCGCCCCCTATCGAGAGAGAAAACACTTCTCTATTATGCCATTCCAGACTCTGTCTACGAAGCAAAGTGAAGTAGCAGAGTCTGGTATTACCAGGCTAATTCATGATATAATGATATTCATGATATAATTGTGTAAACACATTCAGTGTGTAAGGAAAATATGTTGTTACATTTGATGGTTTCACCACATGTATGACTTTTAGAGTCATTAAACTTTTCTTGAAAATACGTCTTAGTGAGATGCAAGAAAGAAAGTACATCGTTACTAAGAGCTTGGCCATGTGTTTAAAACTACATTTATCCTTTTCTTTATCATGGACACTCTTATTTGTCATTAACTTAGAATGTACAGATTTTAACCAGTCACTCCTCTATAGTCCATAAAGGAAACCATCTCCTTATCATATAATTATGTGCTTATAGAAAACACATTAGCATGGTATATAATTCAGCTACTTAACGTAATTACTGTAATCTCTTTTAAAGCATTTGTCTGATAGCAGAGGGAATGAGTTTGAGTTGTGAATGGCACGGGCGTGTGTGTGTGTGTGTGTGGTTTTATACAGATGTCATCTCCCCACTAAAAAGAGTCTCCATAGATAGAAAGACACTCACTCTCTCTCTCTCTCTCTCTCTCTCTCTCTCTCTCTCTCTCTCTCTCTCTCTCTCTCTCTCTCTCTCTCTCTCTCTCTCTCTCTCTCTCTCTCTCTCTCTCTCTCTCTCTCTCTCTCTCTCTCCTACATATGTGCACATATGAAGGAGTTTTATTTCCCTTTTTTCTCTAGCCTTTCATCAGTCTCCATATGTAACTAATTCAAAGTATCATCTCTGTGCAGTTTTTCTCTCACTTTCTCACTCTGTCCCTCTGAAGTGGAAAATCTGAAGTAATTGCTTTCTGAATTAAAGAGTGAAGTCTGAGAAATACAAGCCGTCATTTATTTGTGCTTTCTCTCTCTCTCTTCCTCTCAAGTACAGAGAGAGGATTGTGTGAATGTACGTCCGTCTGACTGCGCCGCTGGATGTACCCTGCTCGCACTCTTACCTCAGAATAAACGTTTCTGCATGTGTGTGCGTCGCGGAAATCTCACCCTTTTGCCCTGAAATCATCGTTCACACACATACAGTAACCACACACACACACACGTGGTTGGAGGCGGTGGAACTCTCCAGGTCCTCACTGGCAGCTCAGAACAGAAAACTCGTTTGGAAACATGTAATTGGATGGCTTGTGAATGACTGTCGAGGAAACGATTGTGTGGGAGCGTAATTGAACAGACGGCACTCTGTATCGCTATGGCTGACACAACAAGGCCTCAAGTTCAGGGTGCTAACTTGACCTGTACCTCCAGGGACCAATCATATCTCTGAATAAGAAAGATACTGCAGTCAGTGAAAGAGAGAGTGAGATGAAGAATGGTTACATCTCCAGATGATTCTGAGTCTTGAGACGAGGGTGCATTTCTCATGTGATAATATCAGACTATACTTTTTCAAAGTAAAATGAGTAAAGTATAGCCTAATGTTACATCCAAGTTAAAATCTTACATTTCAGTCTGTCCCTCACATAAAACCTTAGTATGGCTTCAAAGACTTGTAATATAGTGTATGAGTCATATTTTCTTTATGAAACTATTGTGTTTTCAGTTTTGTGTCCTTTTTGAAGCTTGAGAGCGAACAGTAAAATTCTTTAAAAATCCATTTTATGGTATACGTAGTGCTTTCAAATACTTTACACGCACAATTGTGCTACCAGGCTGTAATTTTTATTTGAAAATCAATGAAAATGTACACTACCGCTGAAAAGCTTGAGATCAGTTATAAGTTTTTGTAAGAAGTCTCTTATGCTCAAGGCTACATTTATTTCAACTAAAATACAGTATAACAGTTTATAATTTTACAATTTTAAATAACTGGTTTAAAAATATATTCTAAAATGTCATTTCTTCCTGTAATGGTAAAGCTGAATTTTCAACATCATTACTCCAGTCTGCAGTGTCACATGATCCTTTAAAAAATAATTTTTATATACTGATTTGCTGCTCAAGAAACATTTCTTTAATATTATCAATGCAAACAGCTGTTGCTTAATATTTTTCTAGAAACCGTGATACATTTTTTGAAATATTATTCATGCCTTTACTTTACTATATTTATAGTATGTTAATGCTTCCTTGACAAATAAAAGCATTAATTTCTTTACACAATGTAACTTTAAAAAATGTACATTTAATTAATGAGTCAATATATCATAAATCCTTCTTCTAAAACATGTTTTTGTTTTACCCTGATTCACTATGGTAAGTCTATTATAAGTGTTTATATTTTAAACCTCACATTATTGTTTTGCAGGAAAATCTCTTACATACCTGTACATCACTCACCCGTGTGTGTCTCTTCATATCCATGGATATTTATGCATAAATAGAGAAAAGTTGCTGGTGTGGTTATGGCATAGGTTAGTTCGTTGTCAAAACGAGCGAGAAAGGTTGACATGGAGCAGCTAAATCTCAAACCTCCAGGGAATTTTTTTTTTTTTTTTTTTTTTTTTTTTTTACAAAAAATGCCAAACAGAGGAGAGTCTGTTGGCAAAAAGAGAATGTGACAGAGCTCGTAATAAAACAAGAATCAACATTGGCTTGGTTTTCGAATATAGTGAGAACTAAGGGATTTAAAATGTTGTAAAAGTGACAAAGAGATTACATTTTTATTCCTCAAAAGGAGAGCAAGGTATTTTATTGAACAGATGAATTGCCATATGTACACTCTAAAAAGTGCTGGGTTGTTTTAACCCAACTTTGGGTCAAATATGGACAAACCCAAACGTTGGGTTAAACATGTAATTTAAAAGTTTTATCCAAATTTAACACAACGGTTTGTCCATATTTGACCCAAAGTTGGGTTAAAACAACCCATAATTTCATTGAAAATTATGATCTATTGTGAAGGGTCATTTCATTATGTATTTTGTTGCGCTGTTCTGGAATTTATTTTCAAGGAAGTACCGTGTCTATTACCGAGTATAGCTACAGTAACGCTTTAAGACTAGCAGTGAATGTTTTATTAGCAATAGGATAATCTCTCTCTTTTTAGGGATGAGAAAAAAACATATTTCACGGAGAGCCGAAGCATAACCAAAACAATGTTTTTCCGCATTTTACATGACATATGGGTGATGATTTTTGTATGAACTTTAATCGTTTAACGTGTAACTTTCTATAAATAGTAAAAATGTTACCTGATTGGTTACTTTAATGAGTACTGCTGCATAGTAACATGTTACTTTTAATAGTAACATCCCACAATGCTGCATGAGACATTTACATTAGACACATATTCACATCACATTTCAGGTACATATCTAATTATTTCTGTCATTTCTTGTGAATCAAAACTGGGTGTTGCCAGCACTGTCCTCCACTATTTGTGCTACAGTGTAAGGCAACACAACTCAGCTGGCACACGGGACAACTGTCAACTCTCTACTTTTCAATCCTTTACTCAGTTACTAACTTAAAAATCAAATCTGTGTTCAGAAAATATATAAATTTGTTATTTAAAAAAAGAATAATACAGTAAGGCCGTTAAAGGCCATATAAAATATCCTATTCTATGGCACAAAAAGGAAGTTGCTGGGAAACTAAATTGATGGCCTGCTACACTTGCGGTAAGATCACATTCGCTTTTGCTTGTGTCCAGCTGGTCAGTATGTGGTGAGAGACATACGATCCGCTCGGTTCTAATCTGAGCATCTCAACAAAAACACCACAAGATGAGTCCAAAACTGCTCTGGTTTCATGTTGCTTCCGTTTCCTTGCAAACTTAACAACAGCGCACACAAACCACAATTACAATCTAGGAGATCTTCATAGTCAGGATGCAGAAACAATGTCAGTTTTGTGTAGTTGTTAGGAAAGAAAGAAAAAGACAGAAAGAGAGGGGAAGGATGGGATGATGAGGACAGATTTTTAAAGTGATAAGGAGCTCATTCCGGTCTTATCTTGACCTGTCACATCACACAAGTGAGTGATGTAGTGCTTGGCCGTGTCCATATGTCATCGAGAGCGAGAGGGATCACTTCTCTTATCCGCTCTATCTTCAAACAGCATGTGGTGTGTGTTTGTGTGCTTTTTGAAAGAGAGTGTGTGTGTGTCATTTCATCATGCAGTCCTTGTGCTTGTATGATAACACACTCCCTGCCAGGGTTCATGCTGTTTAGAGTTATTGTGTGTCATTGTGTGTTTAATGATGCAACGAAAATCAAGTAGAAAGTCAGAATGTTCTTTAATCAGAGTCAGTAGCCATTGACATCATGAACACTAATCTGAAAACGGACAAAAACAGTTTTTACACACATCTGATGGTTTAATTTGAGGGAGTGACGTTTAGTGAAGGCCAAGTATGGTAACCAGGGCTTGACATTAACTTTTTTGCTCGACAGCCACTGTGGCTAGTGGTTTTTTCAAAGTTACTAGTCACTCAACTTTTTCACTGGCCACAATTTTGACATTAATACCATGGGGGAAAACTGCCATATAGATATTTTTAAGATTATATCATAATTTGGCAGCATGTATATCAGGCTGCTGTCACTTTAAGACCTGACGCACAGATCTATTATACTCTTACGCATGCGTTTTCTTTCTCAGCTGTTTACGTTCACTTAAAACAGGACTGGCTGTGTTTATGTGAATATTCGCCAAGACCAGCATTTTGACATTATTTTGTGAGTATTTGACTGTTTAAGCGCAATAAGCAGCGGAAAAGAACAGTACTGAGAGGCGGGTTTATGTGCACGCACTTTGGGTGTGAGCACAAAATCTGCGGGAATGAGTAAAATTATGCACTGGTTTGTTATTTCCAGATGCCCTTTTAAAAGACTACAATTGAAAAAATGTATATAAAATTCAACCCGCTTAAATGGCTCGTAGGAGTGACTCTGTTACACGCCACTGCTGAAATCCACCTGCATTTGGCAGGTTGGTGGGTGTTAATGTCAAGCCCTAAAGGTAACCCATACTTGGAATTTGTCCTTTGCACTTAACCCATAGTGCACACACATTAGGAGCAGTTAGTAGTGAACACATACACTGCAAGCCGTGGACACACACACCCGGAGCAGTGGGCAGCCATTCACTGCAGCGCCCGGTGAGCAATTGAGGGGTTAGGTGCCTTGCTCAAGGGCACCTCAGTCTTTTCCTGCCGGTTTTGAGAATCGAGCCCAGGACCTTTGGGTTACAAGTCTGACTCTCTAACCATTAGGCCATCACGCCATCTCTAACCATCTCTAACCCACGGAACGTTGGCTAAACGTCTGATGCATATGGTACACTTAACTGGAAACACTTCAGGAATGTCGAAGTCGTCATCTGATTAGTTGAATTTTATCGGATTTCCGGGGGGCGCGATAGTGTCGCGTTTATTTTCGGTCCGCCGGGAAACAAAGCGCAGACGTGTGATTGGGGAAGAAAAACTGTTGTGTTTACATGAGTGACAATGAGCATTTATCAAGATCAGCTAAACGTAGGATTCTCAAAAGTATGCGAGGTTCACGGCATAGACTCTTGAAGTTTTCTTCTCCTTCTTTGACTTTCTATGCTGACTGACTTGTTGCACGCCGGTCTGTTGTTGTGGGGACATTTCCACGCCCCGAAACGTGACGCTGAACGAAACGAACTGTAATTGGTTGTTTGACATGTTGGTCAAACGGCCTTATGGGCGGGCCTTGGCCAAAGAAAGCTGCTATGAATTCCAGACATTCAGCCGTCAGTCTGAAGGTCTGGCTACGCGAGACTAGGCCACAACTGACCCAGGGTTTATGCATTTAGGAAGGGTTCAGGAATTACAGCTCTTGAAAGTGAACAACCCCCTCCCCCACCTTTTTTTTCAACCAATCATAATTGGACAATTGACTCAAAAACGTTTTTTTTATGGACAGGTGTGAACTATTATTTCTTCAGCTAAGCAGGTAAAAGGTCTGGAGTTGATTCTAAATGTGGTATTTGGAAGCAATTGCTCTTAACCCACATCATGCGGTCAAAGGAGCTCTCCATGCAAGTGAAACAGACCATCGTTAGGCTTCACAAACAAAACTAATCCATCTGAAAGATAGCAGGAACATTAGGAATGGACAAATCAACAGTTACACAGGAAAGAAAGAATGCAATGGTGATCTCAACAACATAAAAAGGCCTGGATATCCATGGAAGACAACATGTGGTGGGTGTTCGCAGGATCCTCTCCGTTGTAAAGAAAAACCCCTTTACAACATCCAGCCAAGTGAAGAACACTCTCCAGGAGGTAGATGTGTCATTGTCCAAGTCTACAATTACGAGAAGACTTCACTAGAGCAAATACATAGGGTTCACCACAAGGTGCAAACCATTCAGAAGCCCCTAGAATAGAAAGGCCCGATTAGATTTTGCCAAAAAATGCCAGACCAGTTCTGGAAAAGCATTCTTTGGAAACTTTCTATGCATTTTGGCCGTTCATTTACATGACAACTGTGTGTTGGGGGGCTGAAAACTATTTTTTTATTTTAAGTTTTTGAAAACGATACAGTTATCATCTTTTTTTATCATCGATACAGTTAACCTTTTTTTAAACTACAAAAAGGTTCATTTGTGAAACCGGTGATGTCATGCGCATGCATATTACGTGTTCAGTCTAGACGCAGAGTGTTTCTTTACAAAGTGACATCGACAACTACTGACCTGGCAGCAGAATACAGCGTTTTCAGTTGTTTTCGTGGATCCGTGTGAACGGGGATCATTTTGACAATGCTGTTGTCTGTACAAGGAAAAACCTTTCCTTTTTTAGTGCATCGTTGTCGTGTAAACGTACCCTTAGATCAACCTGTACCAGAATGACGGAAAGAAAAAAGTATGAAGAAGGCTTGGAACAGCTCGTGATCCAAAGCGTACAACATCATCTGTAAATCATGGTGGAGGAAGTGTGATGGCATGGGCATGCATGGCTTCCAGTGGCACTGGGTCACTGGTGTTTATTGATGGTGGGACAGAAGACAGAAGCAGCCGGATGAATTCTGAAGTGTATAGAGAGTGTATAGGGATATACTGTCTGCCCAGATTCAGCCAAATGCAGCAAACACGCTTCCCAGTACAGATGGACAATGACCCAAAACAGCCCGTTCTCATCCCAATGCGTCATACATGTGACGCTTTTGACATTTCGTCGAAATCTTGCGCACATGGCATCCTTTAGCGTCAATATGAGACGCAGAACCCAAGGCGTCATACAGGTGACGCTCGTCTAAATCCGACGCACATGGCATCGTTTAGCGTCAATATGAGACGGAGATCCCAAGGCGTCATAACCGTAACCTGACCCCAGACCTAAACCTACCCATAACAGTGCGTGTTATATTGACGCTAAAGGATGCCATGTGCGTAAGATTTCGACGAAATGTCATATGGCGTCACCTATATGACGCCAAAGGATGAGAATGTGTTGCCCAAAACACACATTAGAATAGAAAATGTTAATTCATTTACTCCTACTCCTTTAGTGGGTAGTTTAGTACTCTAAAGTTTAGTTTAGTCACAGCACAACAGAATGAGTATGAAAACAACTGATGGATGGATGGATTCATTCATTTATGAATGTATTCATTCCAGTTCTACAGAAATCTGTGAATCACTCCGTGAATTGATCTGCAGGCACAGATACTGTGTGGTCCTTAGGAGGCTGAAAAATAAACACTCACAACATGCAGCTGTGTTTTCTATCATCTTAATGACATCACTGGTACACAATAATTGGTTTAGATGTGATATAACTGACCTGCATTCCTTTTTTAGCACCTCTCTTCCTCAAGCTCAGCTATTCTGCCACAATACCAGAAGCACATCAAAGAGACGCCCTGCAATTTCAGGACAATCACTTTTCCTCTTAGCCTAGAAACCAAGAGTGTGTTTTCCAGCTTAGGTCTTTGTTCAGCTTGTGAAGTCTGAGGACTGATCTAATGCATTGTTCCTGCAGAGGGTGGAGTGCAGGATGAACAGTCTGATGAAGATGTTCCCACAGACACACACACGAGATTGAGATGTATCTTCACATGCACACACAGACAAACTCATTTACACACGTCACGCCAAAGGGTCTGTATGTAGCACTTTAGAACAGAGCCTCATTCAAGGCCGTAGAGGAAGGGGAGGAGAGAAGAACGGAGGGTCGGGGTTCCATTCAATCCACTAGATTTGAATGACTTCATAACGTCTCAATTACACACATCCCTAACTTTCTCATTTCAGACGTGCTTTCACGCTAAATTCAAAGCGTTGTGCTAAACTGCCGGGGAGTGTGTGAGAGTTTTAGGGTGTGGTGGAGGACATCCTGAGAGAGACTGTTGATGTAAAACATTTCTATTTGTTGCTGTGGAGATTGGGGAGGTGTGTCTCTGGTTCCCCCTGGTGGGCAGGGTGAGAACTGCAGCGTTGCAAATCTCGCAAGAAGCCATTACTGATCGGTTTGTTCCTTAAACAGCTGGTTCTGATACACAGCTGCAAAAGACTGTGTATTATTTTAACGAGACACATATGTGAAGTGATAAACTAGGTATTGATGTGATATTTTTACACAAACTTATTTTCGGTGCTGATCTGTTGGTTTTGTTTGTCTGTGTAAGATTAATTGTGTGAAAAGATGTTCACCTCACCTCACTCCCCCAGCTTATCTTTCCCATGACTCCCTGCTCTGGTCTCCGTGGGTGACGGCCTGGCCCCTCCCTCTCCTTGCCAAACCTTTCTCTTGTATGAATGGAGCCGGTTTACATCTCCATCTCAGGGTCAGGGTGGGAGTGTGAGCATGTGTGTGTTTTTTGCACATGAAGTGTCAGCATGCTGGAAATACAACTCAAATGTATCAGCGTAGCTTGGCATGATAAGTTTAAGCAATATCCCACTGGTTAACACATACACATACACACAAGATTCTACAGACTCCATTGAATTACAGTATGTCAGAGTTGTCATGACTACAGCAGCATGAGAGAGAATACCCACGGAGCTTCTCAGAAAATGCTGAAATTACACTGTCATAGGTCATTTCCATGACGACGCCCTTGATTTAGCACCAATCTCATCCCCATTAGCTGTCTGAAACAATGCCATGCTCACTGTACACCGTCTGTTCTGATGCTCAGACATAAAGAACTCCTGCTTCCTAACATATAGTTCAAACAAACAACAAACACTAGACAGTTTGATTTATAGTGGTTCAATCCCATTAAACTGTATTCACAGTTAACCAAGCTAGTCATACACACAAACGCCACACTGTGTACATTTCCCAGTTTAACAGAGCACCTTTATTTGCAGTATACTTGGAAGTGGATATAGGATACGATACGATATAATACAAATTGTGTTATAATACAATAACACAAAAATGTACGTTTTTGCGAGTTTTTGTATAAGTCTTGTACTTTTCATACTATATTTTCAAAACAGTGTATATTTTAAAATGTTTACCTCAGTGTACTGCTTTGCCCCATAGACTTCCATGAAATTCTTTACTGCAAACACCATTTTAGTTTTGTTTGTTTTTTGTTTTGTTTTTCAAATTGAAGGATGACTCTAAATCTTTTTCTGTGGTTACAGAAGCTGTTGATGGAGCTTGTAATAAATTCATATTTGAAATATATTAAATTTAAGCAAATGAGTAAGCTGAGTCATTGTAAACAAAGAGTGAAAAAAGAAGGTGGTGGGAGAGAAAGAGAGTGTGAGCTTAAGAAAGAGGAGGGAAAGAAGAATAGGATTCCTGTAGGGATAAAAAGGCAAGGGAAACGTCTCTCTCAGCACGGATAAATATTTGGGATAAGCCTTGTTTTCTCATGTAAAGTGGATCCAAGCCCTGAATCCAGAGTCCACACTATACACACACACGCACACACACACGCAAGTGGCCAAATTGAACTACGTTAAGAGGTGCAGATTAGCTCTTTCTCTCTCTTTACTATCTCTATCTCTCTTTCTCTCTCCCTGTCATATTCGTACTCACTCTCACACATCACAAACAATTGCACACACTCATGTGTGAAATGAGCACACACACACACTAGCACACACACAGCAGCTCACAATACATGTGCTGGCATCCTAATCCAGCCTTAGAGAGGGTTTTGGAATGGACTCTCTTTCAGGGCTCTAGAGGAAGGGGAGGAGAGCAAGGGAGTTCATTGACAACAGTTGCATTTGAGTGAGGATTTGGTTGATGATTTCATAAGGAATGCTCGAGTGAGCAGCAATGGACCCCCGGTCCTCTCCTCGGCCCCTCCTTCTCCTCATCTCTGGTCATTTACTCTGCTGGGGGCGTTTGTCCTCAAAAAGCCCCCCTACAGAAACTTTATTTTTCTTTCCTATTATAATAGACAGAATCCTTCTGCCTTCCTCCACGCACTCTACCTTCATATACAATGCCATTATCTGTTATGAGTATAGATTTTGTATGATAAGTCATGTCTCAGGCTATTTTCAGCCTCATAAACTCATAAATTGCATCATAAATTTAATCTCGTAGCAGATGACAGTTTACAGAAGAGGCCATCACAGTAAAGTGACTTCTGGACTGCAGGATCCACACAGCAGCATATTCAGAACTCACTGGGTGTAATATAGAGTATGCTCTTCTTGACCTCTTCATCTGCTATAGCCTTATAGAATTACATATATCAAATATATTCTTTCAATAGTGCTTTTATGCAAACTGAGGAATTAAGTTTTTGCAACACCTCTGTTTCGTCCTGCTTCTGGGGGGGGCGGGGGGGGGGGGGGGGGGGTTTCATTCTTTTTTCAGATTTTGATTTGCTTCAAATCAAAAGGTTATGATTAATCTGGTTTGGTTAAAGGCTTTGCTCTTAAGGTGCAGCAACATGTCAGTGAAATTTTGCACAAAAGTTATATTGTCCATTGTCAACAATGTGATGCATTAAGCACTGCTCATACAGAAATCACTTTCAAACCTAGCAGCTTTCTGTTAGTCAACACAGTTAATTCACAGGACAAGCTTGAACACAAGCAAAATCTGTGCGGGGAACTTTTCGCCCTCACGCAAAACGTCAGATCCCGTGGGCAACAGTAAATGTGTCTGAGCTTTTAGACGCCATTTAGACTTGACATTAACATTAACAAGTGCCCTGTATCTGGATGTTGTGCAGACATGTATTGAAAAGACGAGTAAATGTGTTTCTGATTGGACTCTTATCTGCATGTCCTGGTCCTTAGGTAGTCAAGGGATGCAGTGCAATCTCAGTGTAATCTAAACACTAACTAGTCATCATCATATCTGTATTGACCGATTGACGTCACACGTAACCCTGTCCGCTATCATTATGCTCTTCAGAAAATGTATCTGAAACATTGCACGATTTATTGGTTATATTGCGAGAGAACAGAACTCAGTGAGTGCCTACTGTACACAACTCTGCCATTTTGAGTGGAATCCTTCTGCACAGTGACTAAATTCAATGCTTCTGATTGGCGTTTGTGTTCATGTGCTTAAAAGTGTGTTCTGTTTGGGTGATGATCCAATCTTTAATGGAAACATTTCTGCAGCTCAAACAGCAGAGCATGGCATTTGCAATGCCAAGGTCATGGGTTCGATTCCTAGCAAATGAACTGATAAAAAGTATACTTTGAATGTCACTTTGGGATTAAAGCATCTGCTGCTAGCACTTTATTTTGCAGTCCTGATTCCCCGTGTACATACTATGTACTTATTGTACAATAACTGGGTACTAACTAGGTAATAACCCTGAACCTGCCCCTAAACCTAACCTTAAACCAGTTACCTTATATTACCCAGTACTTTCTAAGGTAAGTACACCGTAAGTATACACGTAAGTGCATGTATATAAAATAAAGTGCAACCCATCAGCCTAATGCATTAATGTAAATCACCGGGCTTGCATTTGAATGCAAAGTGTAAAAAGGATCTTAAGCACGAATTATACTTCGATTTTTATGTGTAGGCTACATAGGGCATGCATTCTGTGTAAATTTTATCATCAGCATAGTACGTGTGTTCTGTGTTTATAGTTTATGCATTATCCACTGTATAATGCACTGTTTTGCATACTCATTAAAAATAAAGGGTCTTTGTTGGCATTTATGGTTCCATGAAGAACCTTTAACATCATTCCATTGCACAAAAGGTTCTTTATTGTAGATAAAGGTTCTTTAGATTATTAAAAGGTTCTTCACACTAAAGAAAAAATGGTTCTGTTAAGAACTGTTTACTGAAAGGTTCTTTGGGGAACCAAAAATGGCTCTTCTGTGGCATTACTGCAAACCCCCACTAAGGACTGTTCTATTTTTACAGTTTCCCACTCTATCACTCGTGCCCACGAACCATGTTTTGAAACTTATTCGTTGTTTCTTTTTTGTATTCATGGACGGAAAACAACTTCTATGTATATTCAGTTTCTTATCTATTCTATTACATATACTTCAACAACATTCATGCATCCAGCCCACTCCTATCTTTCTCGAACATACATTCTGGGCTTCGTTAATATTCTCCAGATACGTTCCTGCATGCAACTTGGCTTGGTTATTTTTTAGAGTCATTAGGGAGGGGGCTAATTGTGTTTATTATGCATGAAAATGGGACCGAATAATTAAAATGAACAAGAGTCAGGTCAGAGGTCTGAACAGTGGTAGTGCACAGGATTTTAATACATTTTTTTGAAGTGTTTATCTCATATTTTCACCTGAATTGTGAAAGCCATGTGTGTGCATGCAAAACAAATACTACTTATTATTTGGAAATATTCCTCAATATTCAGCATAAACAGAGCAAACAACTGGTGAAACAGAAAGAGCTATTAAAGAAGTTAATAACCGTTCGGGGTAAAAACACTGCAAGCATTCTGATTACACATAACAAAAACGTGCACAGAGAAATGTCAGAAGTCTTTGCAAAAGTTCCTCATTTATATATTTATTTTTGGTGAATATGTACATATCATGGAGTTAAGGTATATAAATAGATCATTAGCTCATTCATTACCATTTATTTTATCTTTCCTCCATTGTAGCTCTTACTTTTTCTTCATAGAACTGTCAGGGGTGGCGCTTAGAGTTTGTTTTACAACCACAATGCTCAAGCCCATCCATTACGGACCGAAAAATACACCTGTCCCTTTCTACATTCCTCTAATACTTTACAGGAATGTGAACCTGTGAAATTGCATTAGAAACGATCAGACCTGTGGGACCAAGACCAGGTTCATTGTTTATATTGCTGTGCACTGAATACAGTATGAGGTCTCTGGAACAGAATGAGATTATTGTGAATAATGAAACTGTAGTAGGTTGATGGCGTGGGCTCTGGTGTTCGGCAGCTGTGGATCTTCTCTTTATTAATTCTGTTCTGGTTGAACAGAGACACAAGAGAGATTTGCCGCCCTGGAGCCAAGCGCTGTAATGCGATTTGAGCCCCGGTAGCATACAGATGCTATATTATGTACACACATACACACAGGACAAAGTTATTGCTGTTTTAGTTCCCCTGGAAACCTAATTTGTACTGCATGTGTGCTGGAATTGTCCTGTAGGTGCACTTAGAGAGTTTGCTCATTTAAGCATTCATTCATCCATCCTCTCAGGGCCACACAGAATCACCGGCCACTGAATTGAAACACCCATCTTATACAGATTTCTAGAAATAATTCATCCATTGCACATTCATTTATGAAACATTTGGGCTCATTTGATTATGCTTTCCAGCTAATAAGAGCGCACTACTCTCAGCTCTTACAAGTCCCCTTTTAGTCAATCATTTTATCCCTTAAAACTCA